>NW_027043359.1:0-138383 GCF_036013475.1 Columba livia | reverse complement strand
CTTTCTTACTTCTTTCTTACCTCTTTCTTACTTCTTTCTAACTTCTTTCTTTCTTCTTCCATTCTTCTTTCTTTCTTACTTCTTTCTTCTTTCTTTCTTACTTCTTTCTTACTTCTTTCTTACTTGTTTCTTTCTTACTTCTTTCTTACTTCTTTCGTACTTCTTTCGTACTTCTTTCTTTTTTACTTCTTTCTTACTTCTTTCTTACTTCTTTCTTCTTTCTCACTTCTTTCTTACTTCTTTCTAACTTCTTTCTACTTCTTTCTTACTTCATTCTAACTTCTTTCTACTTCTTTCTTGCCTCTTTCTTGCTTCTTTCTACTTCTTTCTGACTTCTTTCTTACTTCTTTCTTCTTTCTTTCTTACTTCTTTCTTACTTCTTTCTTACTTCTTTCTAAATTCTTTCTTTCTTCTTGCTTTCTTCTTTCTTTCTTACTTCTTTCTTACTTCTTTCTTACTTCTTCCTTACTTCTTTCTTACTTCTTTTTTACTTCTTACTTACTTCTTTCTAACTTCTTTCTAACTTCTTTCTAACTTCTTCTTTCTTCTTCCTTTCTTCTTTCTTACTTCTTTCTACTTCTTTCTTTCTTACTTCTTTCTTCTTTCTTTCTTACTTCTTTCTTACTTCTTTCTTACTTCTTTCTTTCTTACTTCTTTCTTACTTCTTTCGTACTTCTTTCGTACTTCTTCTTTTTTACTTCTTTCTTACTTCTTTCTTACTTCTTTCTTACTTCTTTCTCACTTCTTTCTTACTTCTTTCTTACTTCTTTCTTTCTTACTTCTTTCTTACTTCTTTCGTACTTCTTTCTTACTTCTTTCTTGCCTCTTTCTTGCTTCTTTCTTACTTCTTTCTGACTTCTTTCTTACTTCTTTCTTCTTTCTTTCTTACTTCCTTCTTACTTCTTTCTTACTTCTTTCTAAATTCTTTCTTTCTTCTTGCTTTCTTCTTTCTTTCTTACTTCTTTCTTACTTCTTTCTTACTTCTTCCTTACTTCTTTCTTACTTCTTTTTACTTCTTACTTACTTCTTTCTAACTTCTTTCTAACTTCTTTCTTTCTTCTTCCTTTCTTCTTTCTTACTTCTTTCTTACTTCTTTCTTTCTTACTCTTCTTTCTTCTTTCTTTCTTACTTCTTTCTTACTTCTTTCTTACTTCTTTCTTTCTTACTTCTTTCTTACTTCTTTCGTACTTCTTTCGTACTTCTTTCTTTTTTACTTCTTTCTTACTTCTTTCTTACTTCTTTCTTACTTCTTTCTCACTTCTTTCTTACTTCTTTCTAACTTCTTTCTTACTTCTTTCTTACTTCATTCTAACTTCTTTCTTACTTCTTTCTTGCCTCTTTCTTGCTTCTTTCTTACTTCTTTCTGACTTCTTTCTTATTTCTTTCTTCTTTCTTTCTTACTTCTTTCTTACTTCTTTCTTACTTCTTTCTAAATTCTTTCGTGCTTCTTTCTTACTTCTTTCTTTTTTAATTCTTTCTTTCTTCTTTCTTTCTTCTTTCTTTCTTCTTTCTTACTTCTTTCTTTCTTCTCTCTTTCTTCTTTCTTTCTTCTTTCTTTCTTCTTTCTTTCTTATTTCTTTGTTCTTTCTTACTTCTTTCTTTCTTCTTTCTTTCTTCTTTCTTTCTTCTTTCTTTCTTCTCTCTTTCTTCTCTCTTTCTTCTTTCTTTCTTCTTTCTTTCTTCTTTCTTTCTTATTTCTTAGTTCTTTCTTACTTCTTTCTTTCTTTCTTCTTGCTTTCTTCTTTCTTTCTTATTTCTAAATTCTTTCTAACTTCTTTCTTTCTTCTTTCTTACTTCTTTCTTACTTCTTTCATACTTCTTTCTTACTTCTTTCTTTGTTCTTTCTTAATTCTTTCTTTCTTCTTTCTTACTTCTTTCTTACTTCTTTCTTACTTCTTTCTTTCTTCTTTCGTTCTTCTTTCTTACTTATTTCTTTCTTACTTCTTTCTTACTTATTTCTTACTTCTTTCTTACTTCTTTCCTATTTCTTTCCTACTTCTTTCTTACTTCTTTCTTACTTCTTTCTTACTTCTTTTTTCTTCTTTCTTTCTTCTTTCTTTCTTCTTTCTTTCTTACTTCTTTCTTTCTTCTTTCTTACTTCTTTCGTACTTCTTTCTTTCTTACTTCTTTCTTACTTCTTTCTTACTTCTTTGTTACTTTTTTCTTACATCTTTCTTACTTCTTTCTTTCTTCTTTCTTAATTCTTTCTTTCTTCTTTCTTACTTCTTTCTTACTTCTTTCCTACTTCTTTCTTTCTTAACCCTTTCTTACTTCTTTCTTACTTCTTTCTTACATCTTTCTTCTTTTTTTCTTACTTCTTTCTTACTTCTTTCTTTCTTCTTTCTTACTTCTTTCTTTCTTCTTTCTTACTTCTTTCTTTCTTCTTTCTTAATTCTTTCTTACGTCTTTCTTACTTCTTTCTTTCTTACTTCTTTCTTTCTTCTTTCTTTCTTCTTTCTTTCTTACTTCTTTCTCACTTCTTTCTTACTTCTTTCTAACTTCTTTCCTACTTCTTTCTTAGTTCTTTCTAACTTCTTTCTTACTTCTTTCTTACTTCTTTATTTCTTCTTTCTTTCCTACTTCTTTCCTACCTCTTTCTTACTTCTTTCTTACTTCTTTCTTACTTCTTTCTTTCTTAATTCTTTCATACTTCTTTCGTACTTCTTTCTTAATTCTTTCTTTCTTACTTCTTTCTTACTTCTATCTTACTTCTTTCTCTCTTCTTTCTTACTTCTTTCTTCTTTCTTTCTTCTTTCTTTCTTACTTCTTTCTTACTTCTTTCTAACTTCTTTCTTTCTTCTTTATTTCTTCTTTCATACTTCTTTCTAACTTCTTTCTTTCTTCCTTCTTTCATACTTCTTTCTTACTTCTTTCTTTTTTACTTCTTTCTTACTTCTTTCGTACTTCTTTCTTGCTTCTTTCTTACTTCTTTCTAACGTCTTTCTTACTTCTTTCTTACTTCTTTCTTACTTCTTTCTTACTTCTTTCTTACTTCTTTCTTTCTTCTTTCTTTCTTCTTACTTCTTTCTTTCTTACTTCTTTCTTTCTTCTTTCTTTCTTCTTTCTTACTTCTTTCTTTCTTACTTCTTTCTTTCTTCTTTCTTCTTTCTTACTTCTTTCTTACTTCTTTCTTACTTCTTTCTTACTTCCTTCTTCTTTCTTTCTTACTTCTTTCTTACTTCTTTCTTACTTCTTTCTAACTTCCTTCTTTCTTCTTTCTTTCTTCTTTCATTCTTACTTCTTTCTTACTTCTTTCTTACTTCTTTCTTTCTTACTTCTTTCTTACTTCTTTCTTACTTCTTTCGTACTTCTTTCTTACTTCCTTCTTTCTTCTTTCTTACTTCTTTCTTACTTCTTTCTTACTTCTTTCTTACTTCTTTCTTACTTCCTTCTTTCTTCTTTCTTTCTTCTTTCATTCTTACTTCTTTCTTACTTCTTTCTTACTTCTTTCTTTCTTACTTCTTTCTTACTTCTTTCTTACTTCTTTCGTACTTCTTTCTTACTTCCTTCTTTCTTCTTTCTTACTTCTTTCTTACTTCTTTTTTACTTCTTTCTTACTTCTTTCTAACTTCCTTCTTTCTTCTTTCTTTCTTCTTTCATTCTTACTTCTTTCTTACTTCTTTCTTACTTCTTTCTTTCTTACTTCTTTCTTACTTCTTTCTTACTTCTTTCGTACTTCTTTCTTACTTCCTTCTTTCTTCTTTCTTACTTCTTTCTTACTTCTTTCTTACTTCTTTCTTACTTCTTTCTTACTTCCTTCTTCTTTCTTTCTTACTTCTTTCTTACTTCTTTCTTACTTCTTTCTAACTTCTTTCTTACTTGTTTCTTACATCTTTCTAACTTCTTTCTTTCTTCTTGCTTTCTTCTTTCTTTCTTACTTCTTTCTTACTTCTTTCTTAATTCTTTCTTTCTTACTTCTTTCTTACTTCTTTTTTACTTCTTTCTTACTTCTTTCTAACTTCTTTCTTTCTTCTTTCTTTCTTCTTTCATTCTTACTTCTTTCTTACTTCTTTCTTACTTCTTTCTTTCTTACTTCTTTCTTCCTTGTTTATTACTTCTTTCGTACTTCTTTCTTACTTCTTTCTTTCTTACTTCATTTTTACTTCTTTTTACTTCTTTCTTACTTCTTTCTTACTTCTTTCTTACTTCTTTCTAACTTCCTTTTTCTTCTTTCTTTCTTCTTTCTTTCTTCTTTCTTTCTTACTTCTTTCTTACTTATATCTTACTTCTTTCTTTCTTACTTCTTTTGTACTTCTTTCTTACTTCTTTCTTAATTCTTTCTAACTTCTTTCTTACTTCTTTCTTACTAGTTTCATACTTCTTTCTAACTTCTTTCTTTCTTCTTTCTTTCTTCTTTCTCTCTTTCTTCTTTCTTACTTCTTTCTTACTTCTTTCTTCTTTCTTCCTTCTTTCTTCTTTCTTTCTTACTTCTTTCTTCATTCCTTCTTACTTCTTTTTTACTTCTTTCTTACATCTTTCTTACTTCTTTCTTACTTCTTTCTTTCTTCTTTCTTTCTTCTTTCTTACTTCTTTCTTCCTTACTTCTTTCTTACTTCTTTCTTACTTCTTTCCTACTTCTTTCCTACTTCTTTCTTACTTCTTTCTTACTTCTTTCTTACTTCCTTCCTACTTCTTTCCTACTTCTTTCTTACTTCTTTGTTACTTCTTTCTTACTTCTTTCTTTCTTACTTCATTCTTACTTCTTTCCTACTTATTTCTTACTTCTTTCTTTCTTACTTCCTTCTTACTTCTTTCTTACTTCTTTCTTACTTCTTTCTTACTTCTTTCTTACTTCTTTCTTACTTCTTTCTTCTTTCTTTCTTACTTCCTTCTTACTTCTTTCTTACTTCTTTCTTACTTCTTTCTTTCTTCTTTCTTTCTTCTTTCTTTCTTCTTTCTTTCTTCTTTCTTACTTCTTTCTTACTTCTTTCTTACTTCTTTCTTTCTTCTTTTTTCTTTTTCTTACTTCTTTCTTTCTTACTTCTTTCTTTCTTCTTTCTTCTTTCTTACTTCTTTCTTACTTCTTTCTTCTTTCTTTCTTACTTCTTTCTTACTTCTTTCTTTCTTCTTTCTTACTTCTTTCTTACTTCTTTCTTACTTCTTTCTTAATTCTTTCTTACTTCTTTCTTCTTTCTTTCTTACTTCTTTCTTACTTCTTTCTTCTTTCTTTCTTTCTTCTTTCTTAATTCTTTCTTTCTTCTTTCTTACTTCTTTCTTTCTTCTTTCTTACTTCTTTCTTACTTCTTTCTTACTTCTTTCTTTCTTCTTTCTTTCTTCTTTCTTTCTTCTTTCTTTCTTACTTCTTTCTTACTTCTTTCCTACTTCTTTCTTTCTTACTTCTTTCTTACTTCTTTCTTACTTCTTTCTTTCTTACTTCTTTCTTACTTCTTTCGTACTTCTTTCGTACTTCTTTCTTTCTTACTTCTTTCTTAGTTCTTTCTTACTTCTTTCTTACTTCTTTCTTACTTCTTTCTTACTTCTTTCTAACTTCTTTCTTACTTCTTTCTTACTTCTTTCTTACCTCTTTCTTACTTCTTTCTAACTTCTTTCTTTCTTCTTCCTTTCTTCTTTCTTTCTTCTTTCTTTCTTCTTTCTTTCTTACTTCTTTCTTACTTCTTTCTTACTTCTTTCTTTCTTACTTCTTTCTTACTTCTTTCGTACTTCTTTCTTTCTTACTTCTTTCTTACTTCTTTCTTTCTTCTTTCTTACTTCTTTCTTACTTCTTTCTTACTTCTTTCTGACTTCTTTCTTACTTCTTTCTTCTTTCTTTCTTACTTCTTTCTTACTTCTTTCTTACTTCTTTCTTACTTCTTTCGTACTTCTTTCTTACTTCTCTCTTACTTCTTTCTAAATTCTTTCTTTCTTCTTGCTTTCTTCTTTCTTTCTTACTTCTTTCTTACTTCTTTCTTACTTCTTTCTTTCTTACTTCTTTCTTACTTCTTTTTTACTTCTTTCTTACTTCTTTCTTACTTCTTTCTTACTTCTTTTGTGCTTCTTTCTTACTTCTTTCTTTCTTAATTCTTTCTTACTTCTTTCTTACTTCTTTCTTACTTCTTTCTTACTTCTTTCTTACTTCTTTCTTCTTTCTTTCTTACTTTTTCTTACTTCTTTCTTACTTCTTTCTTACTTCTTTCTTTCTTCTTTCTTACTTCTTTCTTTCTTCTTTCTTACTTCTCTCTTTATCTTTCTTACTTCTTTCTTACTTCTTTCTTTCTTCTTTCTTACTTCTTTCTTTCTTACTTCTTTCTTACTTCTTTCTTAGTTCTTTCTTACTTATTTCTTACTTCATTCTAACTTCTTTCTTACTCCTTTCTAACTTCTTTCTTACTTCTTACTTCTTTCTTTCTTCTTTCTTTCTTACTTCTTTCTTACTTCTTTATTACTTCTTTCTAACTTCTTTCTTACTTCTTTCTTACTTCTTTCTTGCTTCTTTCTTACTTCTTTCTAACATCTTTCTTACTTCTTTCTTACTTCTTTCTTATTTCTTTCTTACTTCTTTCTAACTTCCTTTTTCTTCTTTCTTTCTTCTTTCTTTCTTCTTTCTTTCTTACTTCTTTCTTACTTATTTCTTCTTTCTTTCTTACATCTTCCGTACTTCTTTCTTAATTCTTTCTTTCTTACTTCTTTCTTACTTCTTTCTTACTTCTTTCTTACTTCTTTCTTACTCCTTTCTTCTTTCTTTCTTACTTCTTTCTTACTTCTTTCTTTCTTACTTCTTACTTCTTTCTTTCTTCTTTCTTACTTCTTTCTTTCTTCTTTCTTACTTCTTTCTTACTTCTTTCTTACCTCTTTCGTTCTTCTTTCTTAATTCTTTCTTTCTTACTTCTTTCTTTCTTCTTTCTTCCTTCTTTCTTACTTCTTTCTTACTTCTTTCTTCTTTCTTTCTTACATCTTCCGTACTTCTTTCTTAATTCTTTCTTTCTTACTTCTTTCTTACTTCTTTCTTAATACTTTCTTACTTCTTTCTTACATCTTTCTTACTTCTTTCTCTCTTCTTTCTTCTTTCTTACTTCTTTCCTACCTCTTTCTTTCTCCTTTCTTCTTTCTTCCTTCTTTCTTCTTTCTTTCTTCTTTCTTGCTTACTTCTTTCTTACTTCTTTCTTATTTCTTTCTTACTTCTTTCTTACTTCTTTCTTACTTCTTTCTAACTTCTTTCTTGCTTCTTTCTTTCTTCTTTCTAACTTCTTTCTTTCTTATTTCTTTCTTCTTTCTTTCTTACTTCTTTCTTATTTCTTTCTTACTTCTTTCTAACTTCTTTCTTACTTCTTTCTTACTTCTTTCTTCTTTCTTTCTTACTTCCTTCTTACTTCTTTCTTACTTCTTTCTAAATTCTTTCTTTCTTCTTGCTTTCTTCTTTCTTTCTTACTTCTTTCTTACTTCTTTCTTACTTCTTCCTTACTTCTTTCTTACTTCTTTTTTACTTCTTACTTACTTCTTTCTAACTTCTTTCTAACTTCTTTCTTTCTTCTTCCTTTCTTCTTTCTTACTTCTTTCTTACTTCTTTCTTTCTTACTTCTTTCTTCTTTCTTTCTTACTTCTTTCTTACTTCTTTCTTACTTCTTTCTTTCTTACTTCTTTCTTACTTCTTTCGTACTTCTTTCGTACTTCTTTCTTTTTTACTTCTTTCTTACTTCTTTCTTACTTCTTTCTTACTTCTTTCTCACTTCTTTCTTACTTCTTTCTAACTTCTTTCTTACTTCTTTCTTACTTCATTCTAACTTCTTTCTTACTTCTTTCTTGCCTCTTTCTTGCTTCTTTCTTACTTCTTTCTGACTTCTTTCTTATTTCTTTCTTCTTTCTTTCTTACTTCTTTCTTACTTCTTTCTTACTTCTTTCTAAATTCTTTCGTGCTTCTTTCTTACTTCTTTCTTTTTTAATTCTTTCTTTCTTCTTTCTTTCTTCTTTCTTTCTTCTTTCTTACTTCTTTCTTTCTTCTCTCTTTCTTCTTTCTTTCTTCTTTCTTTCTTCTTTCTTTCTTATTTCTTTGTTCTTTCTTACTTCTTTCTTTCTTCTTTCTTTCTTCTTTCTTTCTTCTTTCTTTCTTCTCTCTTTCTTCTCTCTTTCTTCTTTCTTTCTTCTTTCTTTCTTCTTTCTTTCTTATTTCTTAGTTCTTTCTTACTTCTTTCTTTCTTTCTTCTTGCTTTCTTCTTTCTTTCTTATTTCTAAATTCTTTCTAACTTCTTTCTTTCTTCTTTCTTACTTCTTTCTTACTTCTTTCATACTTCTTTCTTACTTCTTTCTTTGTTCTTTCTTAATTCTTTCTTTCTTCTTTCTTACTTCTTTCTTACTTCTTTCTTACTTCTTTCTTTCTTCTTTCGTTCTTCTTTCTTACTTATTTCTTTCTTACTTCTTTCTTACTTATTTCTTACTTCTTTCTTACTTCTTTCCTATTTCTTTCCTACTTCTTTCTTACTTCTTTCTTACTTCTTTCTTACTTCTTTTTTCTTCTTTCTTTCTTCTTTCTTTCTTCTTTCTTTCTTACTTCTTTCTTTCTTCTTTCTTACTTCTTTCGTACTTCTTTCTTTCTTACTTCTTTCTTACTTCTTTCTTACTTCTTTGTTACTTTTTTCTTACATCTTTCTTACTTCTTTCTTTCTTCTTTCTTAATTCTTTCTTTCTTCTTTCTTACTTCTTTCTTACTTCTTTCCTACTTCTTTCTTTCTTAACCCTTTCTTACTTCTTTCTTACTTCTTTCTTACATCTTTCTTCTTTTTTTCTTACTTCTTTCTTACTTCTTTCTTTCTTCTTTCTTACTTCTTTCTTTCTTCTTTCTTACTTCTTTCTTTCTTCTTTCTTAATTCTTTCTTACGTCTTTCTTACTTCTTTCTTTCTTACTTCTTTCTTTCTTCTTTCTTTCTTCTTTCTTTCTTACTTCTTTCTCACTTCTTTCTTACTTCTTTCTAACTTCTTTCCTACTTCTTTCTTAGTTCTTTCTAACTTCTTTCTTACTTCTTTCTTACTTCTTTATTTCTTCTTTCTTTCCTACTTCTTTCCTACCTCTTTCTTACTTCTTTCTTACTTCTTTCTTACTTCTTTCTTTCTTAATTCTTTCATACTTCTTTCGTACTTCTTTCTTAATTCTTTCTTTCTTACTTCTTTCTTACTTCTATCTTACTTCTTTCTCTCTTCTTTCTTACTTCTTTCTTCTTTCTTTCTTCTTTCTTTCTTACTTCTTTCTTACTTCTTTCTAACTTCTTTCTTTCTTCTTTATTTCTTCTTTCATACTTCTTTCTAACTTCTTTCTTTCTTCCTTCTTTCATACTTCTTTCTTACTTCTTTCTTTTTTACTTCTTTCTTACTTCTTTCGTACTTCTTTCTTGCTTCTTTCTTACTTCTTTCTAACGTCTTTCTTACTTCTTTCTTACTTCTTTCTTACTTCTTTCTTACTTCTTTCTTACTTCTTTCTTTCTTCTTTCTTTCTTCTTACTTCTTTCTTTCTTACTTCTTTCTTTCTTCTTTCTTTCTTCTTTCTTACTTCTTTCTTTCTTACTTCTTTCTTTCTTCTTTCTTCTTTCTTACTTCTTTCTTACTTCTTTCTTACTTCTTTCTTACTTCCTTCTTCTTTCTTTCTTACTTCTTTCTTACTTCTTTCTTACTTCTTTCTAACTTCCTTCTTTCTTCTTTCTTTCTTCTTTCATTCTTACTTCTTTCTTACTTCTTTCTTACTTCTTTCTTTCTTACTTCTTTCTTACTTCTTTCTTACTTCTTTCGTACTTCTTTCTTACTTCCTTCTTTCTTCTTTCTTACTTCTTTCTTACTTCTTTCTTACTTCTTTCTTACTTCTTTCTTACTTCCTTCTTTCTTCTTTCTTTCTTCTTTCATTCTTACTTCTTTCTTACTTCTTTCTTACTTCTTTCTTTCTTACTTCTTTCTTACTTCTTTCTTACTTCTTTCGTACTTCTTTCTTACTTCCTTCTTTCTTCTTTCTTACTTCTTTCTTACTTCTTTTTTACTTCTTTCTTACTTCTTTCTAACTTCCTTCTTTCTTCTTTCTTTCTTCTTTCATTCTTACTTCTTTCTTACTTCTTTCTTACTTCTTTCTTTCTTACTTCTTTCTTACTTCTTTCTTACTTCTTTCGTACTTCTTTCTTACTTCCTTCTTTCTTCTTTCTTACTTCTTTCTTACTTCTTTCTTACTTCTTTCTTACTTCTTTCTTACTTCCTTCTTCTTTCTTTCTTACTTCTTTCTTACTTCTTTCTTACTTCTTTCTAACTTCTTTCTTACTTGTTTCTTACATCTTTCTAACTTCTTTCTTTCTTCTTGCTTTCTTCTTTCTTTCTTACTTCTTTCTTACTTCTTTCTTAATTCTTTCTTTCTTACTTCTTTCTTACTTCTTTTTTACTTCTTTCTTACTTCTTTCTAACTTCTTTCTTTCTTCTTTCTTTCTTCTTTCATTCTTACTTCTTTCTTACTTCTTTCTTACTTCTTTCTTTCTTACTTCTTTCTTCCTTGTTTATTACTTCTTTCGTACTTCTTTCTTACTTCTTTCTTTCTTACTTCATTTTTACTTCTTTTTTACTTCTTTCTTACTTCTTTCTTACTTCTTTCTTACTTCTTTCTAACTTCCTTTTTCTTCTTTCTTTCTTCTTTCTTTCTTCTTTCTTTCTTACTTCTTTCTTACTTATATCTTACTTCTTTCTTTCTTACTTCTTTTGTACTTCTTTCTTACTTCTTTCTTAATTCTTTCTAACTTCTTTCTTACTTCTTTCTTACTAGTTTCATACTTCTTTCTAACTTCTTTCTTTCTTCTTTCTTTCTTCTTTCTCTCTTTCTTCTTTCTTACTTCTTTCTTACTTCTTTCTTCTTTCTTCCTTCTTTCTTCTTTCTTTCTTACTTCTTTCTTCATTCCTTCTTACTTCTTTTTTACTTCTTTCTTACATCTTTCTTACTTCTTTCTTACTTCTTTCTTTCTTCTTTCTTTCTTCTTTCTTACTTCTTTCTTCCTTACTTCTTTCTTACTTCTTTCTTACTTCTTTCCTACTTCTTTCCTACTTCTTTCTTACTTCTTTCTTACTTCTTTCTTACTTCCTTCCTACTTCTTTCCTACTTCTTTCTTACTTCTTTGTTACTTCTTTCTTACTTCTTTCTTTCTTACTTCATTCTTACTTCTTTCCTACTTATTTCTTACTTCTTTCTTTCTTACTTCCTTCTTACTTCTTTCTTACTTCTTTCTTACTTCTTTCTTACTTCTTTCTTACTTCTTTCTTACTTCTTTCTTCTTTCTTTCTTACTTCCTTCTTACTTCTTTCTTACTTCTTTCTTACTTCTTTCTTTCTTCTTTCTTTCTTCTTTCTTTCTTCTTTCTTTCTTCTTTCTTACTTCTTTCTTACTTCTTTCTTACTTCTTTCTTTCTTCTTTTTTTCTTTTTCTTACTTCTTTCTTTCTTACTTCTTTCTTTCTTCTTTCTTCTTTCTTACTTCTTTCTTACTTCTTTCTTCTTTCTTTCTTACTTCTTTCTTACTTCTTTCTTTCTTCTTTCTTACTTCTTTCTTACTTCTTTCTTACTTCTTTCTTAATTCTTTCTTACTTCTTTCTTCTTTCTTTCTTACTTCTTTCTTACTTCTTTCTTCTTTCTTTCTTTCTTCTTTCTTAATTCTTTCTTTCTTCTTTCTTACTTCTTTCTTTCTTCTTTCTTACTTCTTTCTTACTTCTTTCTTACTTCTTTCTTTCTTCTTTCTTTCTTCTTTCTTTCTTCTTTCTTTCTTACTTCTTTCTTACTTCTTTCCTACTTCTTTCTTTCTTACTTCTTTCTTACTTCTTTCTTACTTCTTTCTTTCTTACTTCTTTCTTACTTCTTTCGTACTTCTTTCGTACTTCTTTCTTTCTTACTTCTTTCTTAGTTCTTTCTTACTTCTTTCTTACTTCTTTCTTACTTCTTTCTTACTTCTTTCTAACTTCTTTCTTACTTCTTTCTTACTTCTTTCTTACCTCTTTCTTACTTCTTTCTAACTTCTTTCTTTCTTCTTCCTTTCTTCTTTCTTTCTTCTTTCTTTCTTCTTTCTTTCTTACTTCTTTCTTACTTCTTTCTTACTTCTTTCTTTCTTACTTCTTTCTTACTTCTTTCGTACTTCTTTCTTTCTTACTTCTTTCTTACTTCTTTCTTTCTTCTTTCTTACTTCTTTCTTACTTCTTTCTTACTTCTTTCTGACTTCTTTCTTACTTCTTTCTTCTTTCTTTCTTACTTCTTTCTTACTTCTTTCTTACTTCTTTCTTACTTCTTTCGTACTTCTTTCTTACTTCTCTCTTACTTCTTTCTAAATTCTTTCTTTCTTCTTGCTTTCTTCTTTCTTTCTTACTTCTTTCTTACTTCTTTCTTACTTCTTTCTTTCTTACTTCTTTCTTACTTCTTTTTTACTTCTTTCTTACTTCTTTCTTACTTCTTTCTTACTTCTTTTGTGCTTCTTTCTTACTTCTTTCTTTCTTAATTCTTTCTTACTTCTTTCTTACTTCTTTCTTACTTCTTTCTTACTTCTTTCTTACTTCTTTCTTCTTTCTTTCTTACTTTTTCTTACTTCTTTCTTACTTCTTTCTTACTTCTTTCTTTCTTCTTTCTTACTTCTTTCTTTCTTCTTTCTTACTTCTCTCTTTATCTTTCTTACTTCTTTCTTACTTCTTTCTTTCTTCTTTCTTACTTCTTTCTTTCTTACTTCTTTCTTACTTCTTTCTTAGTTCTTTCTTACTTATTTCTTACTTCATTCTAACTTCTTTCTTACTCCTTTCTAACTTCTTTCTTACTTCTTACTTCTTTCTTTCTTCTTTCTTTCTTACTTCTTTCTTACTTCTTTATTACTTCTTTCTAACTTCTTTCTTACTTCTTTCTTACTTCTTTCTTGCTTCTTTCTTACTTCTTTCTAACATCTTTCTTACTTCTTTCTTACTTCTTTCTTATTTCTTTCTTACTTCTTTCTAACTTCCTTTTTCTTCTTTCTTTCTTCTTTCTTTCTTCTTTCTTTCTTACTTCTTTCTTACTTATTTCTTCTTTCTTTCTTACATCTTCCGTACTTCTTTCTTAATTCTTTCTTTCTTACTTCTTTCTTACTTCTTTCTTACTTCTTTCTTACTTCTTTCTTACTCCTTTCTTCTTTCTTTCTTACTTCTTTCTTACTTCTTTCTTTCTTACTTCTTACTTCTTTCTTTCTTCTTTCTTACTTCTTTCTTTCTTCTTTCTTACTTCTTTCTTACTTCTTTCTTACCTCTTTCGTTCTTCTTTCTTAATTCTTTCTTTCTTACTTCTTTCTTTCTTCTTTCTTCCTTCTTTCTTACTTCTTTCTTACTTCTTTCTTCTTTCTTTCTTACATCTTCCGTACTTCTTTCTTAATTCTTTCTTTCTTACTTCTTTCTTACTTCTTTCTTAATACTTTCTTACTTCTTTCTTACATCTTTCTTACTTCTTTCTCTCTTCTTTCTTCTTTCTTACTTCTTTCCTACCTCTTTCTTTCTCCTTTCTTCTTTCTTCCTTCTTTCTTCTTTCTTTCTTCTTTCTTGCTTACTTCTTTCTTACTTCTTTCTTATTTCTTTCTTACTTCTTTCTTACTTCTTTCTTACTTCTTTCTAACTTCTTTCTTGCTTCTTTCTTTCTTCTTTCTAACTTCTTTCTTTCTTATTTCTTTCTTCTTTCTTTCTTACTTCTTTCTTATTTCTTTCTTACTTCTTTCTAACTTCTTTCTTACTTCTTTCTTACTTCTTTCTTTCTTACTTCTTTCTTACTTCTTTCTTACTTCTTTCGTACTTCTTTCTTACTTCTTTCTTTCTTACTTCTTTCTTACTTCTTTCTTACTTTTTTCTTACCTCTTTCTTACTTCTTTCTTCTTTCTTTCTTACTCCTTTCTTACTTCTTTCTTATTTGTTTCTTACTTCTTTCTTACTTCTTTCTAACTTCTTTCTTACTTCTTTCTTACCTCTTTCTTACTTCTTTCTAACTTCTTTCTTTCTTCTTCCATTCTTCTTTCTTTCTTACTTCTTTCTTCTTTCTTTCTTACTTCTTTCTTACTTCTTTCTTACTTCTTTCTTTCTTACTTCTTTCTTACTTCTTTCGTACTTCTTTCGTACTTCTTTCTTTTTTACTTCTTTCTTACTTCTTTCTTACTTCTTTCTTACTTCTTTCTCACTTCTTTCTTACTTCTTTCTAACTTCTTTCTTACTTCTTTCTTACTTCATTCTAACTTCTTTCTTACTTCTTTCTTGCCTCTTTCTTGCTTCTTTCTTACTTCTTTCTGACTTCTTTCTTACTTCTTTCTTCTTTCTTTCTTACTTCTTTCTTACTTCTTTCTTACTTCTTTCTAAATTCTTTCTTTCTTCTTGCTTTCTTCTTTCTTTCTTACTTCTTTCTTACTTCTTTCTTACTTCTTCCTTACTTCTTTCTTACTTCTTTTTTACTTCTTACTTACTTCTTTCTAACTTCTTTCTAACTTCTTTCTTTCTTCTTCCTTTCTTCTTTCTTACTTCTTTCTTACTTCTTTCTTTCTTACTTCTTTCTTCTTTCTTTCTTACTTCTTTCTTACTTCTTTCTTACTTCTTTCTTTCTTACTTCTTTCTTACTTCTTTCGTACTTCTTTCGTACTTCTTTCTTTTTTACTTCTTTCTTACTTCTTTCTTACTTCTTTCTTACTTCTTTCTCACTTCTTTCTTACTTCTTTCTAACTTCTTTCTTACTTCTTTCTTACTTCATTCTAACTTCTTTCTTACTTCTTTCTTGCCTCTTTCTTGCTTCTTTCTTACTTCTTTCTGACTTCTTTCTTACTTCTTTCTTCTTTCTTTCTTACTTCCTTCTTACTTCTTTCTTACTTCTTTCTAAATTCTTTCTTTCTTCTTGCTTTCTTCTTTCTTTCTTACTTCTTTCTTACTTCTTTCTTACTTCTTCCTTACTTCTTTCTTACTTCTTTTTTACTTCTTACTTACTTCTTTCTAACTTCTTTCTAACTTCTTTCTTTCTTCTTCCTTTCTTCTTTCTTACTTCTTTCTTACTTCTTTCTTTCTTACTTCTTTCTTCTTTCTTTCTTACTTCTTTCTTACTTCTTTCTTACTTCTTTCTTTCTTACTTCTTTCTTACTTCTTTCGTACTTCTTTCGTACTTCTTTCTTTTTTACTTCTTTCTTACTTCTTTCTTACTTCTTTCTTACTTCTTTCTCACTTCTTTCTTACTTCTTTCTAACTTCTTTCTTACTTCTTTCTTACTTCATTCTAACTTCTTTCTTACTTCTTTCTTGCCTCTTTCTTGCTTCTTTCTTACTTCTTTCTGACTTCTTTCTTACTTCTTTCTTCTTTCTTTCTTACTTCTTTCTTACTTCTTTCTTACTTCTTTCTAAATTCTTTCGTGCTTCTTTCTTACTTCTTTCTTTTTTAATTCTTTCTTTCTTCTTTCTTTCTTCTTTCTTTCTTCTTTCTTACTTCTTTCTTTCTTCTCTCTTTCTTCTTTCTTTCTTCTTTCTTTCTTCTTTCTTTCTTATTTCTTAGTTCTTTCTTACTTCTTTCTTTCTTCTTTCTTTCTTCTTTCTTTCTTCTTTCTTTCTTCTCTCTTTCTTCTCTCTTTCTTCTTTCTTTCTTCTTTCTTTCTTCTTTCTTTCTTATTTCTTAGTTCTTTCTTACTTCTTTCTTTCTTTCTTCTTGCTTTCTTCTTTCTTTCTTATTTCTAAATTCTTTCTAACTTCTTTCTTTCTTCTTTCTTACTTCTTTCTTACTTCTTTCATACTTCTTTCTTACTTCTTTCTTTGTTCTTTCTTAATTCTTTCTTTCTTCTTTCTTACTTCTTTCTTACTTCTTTCTTTCTTCTTTCGTTCTTCTTTCTTACTTATTTCTTTCTTACTTCTTTCTTACTTATTTCTTACTTCTTTCTTACTTCTTTCCTATTTCTTTCCTACTTCTTTCTTACTTCTTTCTTACTTCTTTTTTCTTCTTTCTTTCTTCTTTCTTTCTTCTTTCTTTCTTACTTCTTTCTTTCTTCTTTCTTACTTCTTTCGTACTTCTTTCTTTCTTACTTCTTTCTTACTTCTTTCTTACTTCTTTGTTACTTTTTTCTTACATCTTTCTTACTTCTTTCTTTCTTCTTTCTTAATTCTTTCTTTCTTCTTTCTTACTTCTTTCTTACTTCTTTCCTACTTCTTTCTTTCTTAACCCTTTCTTACTTCTTTCTTACTTCTTTCTTACATCTTTCTTCTTTTTTTCTTACTTCTTTCTTACTTCTTTCTTTCTTCTTTCTTACTTCTTTCTTTCTTCTTTCTTACTTCTTTCTTTCTTCTTTCTTAATTCTTTCTTACGTCTTTCTTACTTCTTTCTTTCTTACTTCTTTCTTTCTTCTTTCTTTCTTCTTTCTTTCTTACTTCTTTCTCACTTCTTTCTTACTTCTTTCTAACTTCTTTCCTACTTCTTTCTTAGTTCTTTCTAACTTCTTTTTTACTTCTTTCTTACTTCTTTATTTCTTCTTTCTTTCCTACTTCTTTCCTACCTCTTTCTTACTTCTTTCTTACTTCTTTCTTACTTCTTTCTTTCTTAATTCTTTCATACTTCTTTCGTACTTCTTTCTTAATTCTTTCTTTCTTACTTCTTTCTTACTTCTATCTTACTTCTTTCTCTCTTCTTTCTTACTTCTTTCTTCTTTCTTTCTTCTTTCTTTCTTACTTCTTTCTTACTTCTTTCTAACTTCTTTCTTTCTTCTTTATTTCTTCTTTCATACTTCTTTCTAACTTCTTTCTTTCTTCCTTCTTTCATACTTCTTTCTTACTTCTTTCTTTTTTACTTCTTTCTTACTTCTTTCGAACTTCTTTCTTGCTTCTTTCTTACTTCTTTCTAACGTCTTTCTTACTTCTTTCTTACTTCTTTCTTACTTCTTTCTTACTTCTTTCTTACTTCTTTCTTTCTTCTTTCTTTCTTCTTACTTCTTTCTTTCTTACTTCTTTCTTTCTTCTTTCTTTATTCTTTCTTACTTCTTTCTTTCTTACTTCTTTCTTTATTCTTTCTTCTTTCTTACTTCTTTCTTTCTTACTTCTTTCTTTCTTCTTTCTTCTTTCTTACTTCTTTCTTACTTCTTTCTTACTTCTTTCTTTCTTAATTCTTCCGTACTTCTTTCGTACTTCTTTCATACTTCTTTCTTCTTTCTTTCTTATTTCTTTCTTACTTCTTTCTTTCTTCTTTCTTACTTCTTTCTTACTTATTTCTTACTTCTTTCTAACTTCTTTCTTACTTCTTTCTTACTTCTTTCTTTCTTACTTCTTTCTTACTTCTTTCGTACTTCTTTCTTAATTCTTTCTTACTATTTCTTACTTCTTTCTTACTTCTTTCTTACTTCTTTCTTTCTTCTTTCTTACTTCTTTCTTTCTTCTTTCTTACTCCTTTCTTTCTTCTTTCTTACTTCTTTCTTACTTCTTTCATACTTCTTTCTTTCTTCTTCCTTACTTCTTTCTTACTTCTTTTTCTTTCTTTCTTACTTCTTTCTAACTTCTTTCTTACTTCTTTCTTACTTCTTTATTTCTTCTTTCTTTCCTACTTCTTTCCTACCTCTTTCTTACTTCTTTCTTACTTCTTTCTTACTTCTTTCTTTCTTAATTCTTTCATACTTCTTTCGTACTTCTTTCTTAATTCTTTCTTTCTTACTTCTTTCTTACTTCTATCTTACTTCTTTCTCTCTTCTTTCTTACTTCTTTCTTCTTTCTTTCTTCTTTCTTTCTTACTTCTTTCTTACTTCTTTCTAACTTCTTTCTTTTTTCTTTCTTTCTTCTTTCTTACTTCTTTCTAACTTCTTTCTTTCTTCCTTCTTTCTTCTATTTTTCTTCTTTCTTTCTTACTTCTTTCATACTTCTTTCTTACTTCTTTCTTTTTTACTTCTTTCTTACTTCTTTCGTACTTCTTTCTTGCTTCTTTCTTACTTCTTTCTAACGTCTTTCTTACTTCTTTCCTACTTCTTTCTTACTTCTTTCTTACTTCTTTCTAACTTCCTTTTTCTTCTTTCTTTCTTCTTTCTTTCTTCTTTCTTTCTTACTTCTTTCTTCTTTCTTACTTCTTTCTTTCTTCTTTCTTACTTCATTCTTTCTTACTTCTTTCTTTCTTCTTTCTTACTTCTTTCTTTCTTCTTTCTTACTTCTTTCTTAACTCTTTCTTTCTTCTTTCTTTCTTCTTTCTTACTTCTTTCTTTCTTACTTCTTTCTTTCTTCTTTCTTACTTCTTTCTTACTTCTTTCTTACTTCTTTCTTACTTCTTTCTTACTTCTTTCTGTCTTCTTTCTTTCTTCTTTCTTACTTCTTTATTTCTTACTTCTTTCTATCTTCTTTCTTTCTTCTTTCTTACTTCTTTCTTTCTTACTTCTTTCTTTCTTCTTTCTTCTTTCTTACTTCTTTCTTACTTCTTTCTTACTTCTTTCTTATTTCTTCCTTCTTTCTTCTTTCTTTCTTCTTTCTTTCTTACTTCTTTCTTACTTCTTTCTTACTTCTTTCTTACTTCTTTCTTACTTCTTTCTTACTTCTTTCTTACTTCTTTCTAACTTCTTTCTTACTTCTTTTTTACTTCTTTCTAACTTCTTTCTTACTTCTTTCTTACTTCTTTCTTTCTTCTTTCTTTCCTACTTCTTTCCTACTACTTTCTTACTTCTTTCTTACTTCTTTATTTCTTAATTCTTTCGTACTTCTTTCGTACTTCTTTCATACTTCTTTCTTCTTTCTTTCTTATTTCTTTCTTACTTCTTTCTTTCTTCTTTCTTACTTCTTTCTTACTTATTTCTTACTTCTTTCTAAATTCTTTCTTACTTCTTTCTTAGTTCTTTCTTTCTTACTTCTTTCTTACTTCTTTCGTACTTCTTTCTTAATTCTTTCTTACTATTTCTTACTTCTTTCTTACTTCTTTCTTACTTCTTTCTTTCTTCTTTCTTACTTCTTTCTTTCTTCTTTCTTTCTTCTTTCTTACTCCTTTATTTCTTCTTTCTTACTTCTTTCTTACTTCTTTCATACTTCTTTCTTTCTTACTTCTTTCTTACTTCTTTCGTACTTCTTTCTTTCTTACTTCTTTCTTACTTCTTTCTTAATTCTTTCTGACTTCTTTCTTACTTCTTTCTTCTTTCTTTCTTACTTCTTTCTTACTTTTTTCTTACTTCTTTCTTACTTCTTTCGTACTTCTTTCTTACTTCTCTCTTACTTCTTTCTAAATTCTTTCTTTTTTCTTGCTTTCTTCTTTCTTTCTTACTTCTTTCTTACTTCTTTCTTACTTCTTTCTTCCTTACTTCTTTCTTACTTCTTTTTTACTTCTTTCTTAATTCTTTCTAACTTCTTTCTTTCTCCTTTCTTTCTTCTTTCATTCTTACTTCTTTCTTACTTCTTTCTTACTTCTTTCTTTCTTACTTCTTTCTTACTTCTTTCTTACTTCTTTCGTGCTTCTTTCTTACTTCTTTCTTTTTTAATTCTTTCTTACTTCTTTCTTACTTCTTTCTTACTTCTTTCTTACTTCTTTCTTACTTCTTTCTTCTTTCTTACTTTTTCTTACTTCTTTCTTACTTCTTTCTTTCTTCTTTCTTTCTTCTTTCTTACTTCTTTCTTTCTTCTTTCTTACTTCTTTCTTTCTTCTTTCTTTCTTCTCTCTTTCTTCTCTCTTTCTTCTTTCTTTCTTCTTTCTTTCTTCTTTCTTTCTTATTTCTTAGTTCTTTCTTACTTCTTTCTTTCTTTCTTCTTGTTTTCTTCTTTCTTTCTTATTTCTAAATTCTTTCTAACTTCTTTCTTTCTTCTTTCTTACTTCTTTCTTACTTCTTTCTTACTTCTTTCATACTTCTTTCTTACTTCTTTCTTTGTTCTTTCTTAATTCTTTCTTTCTTCTTTCTTACTTCTTTCTTACTTCTTTCTTACTTCTTTCTTTCTTCTTTCGTTCTTCTTTCTTACTTATTTCTTTCTTACTTCTTTCTTACTTATTTCTTACTTCTTTCTTACTTCTTTCCTATTTCTTTCCTACTTCTTTCTTACTTCTTTCTTACTTCTTTCTTACTTCTTTTTTCTTCTTTCTTTCTTCTTTCTTTCTTCTTTCTTTCTTACTTCTTTCTTACTTCTTTCTTACTTCTTTCGTACTTCTTTCTTTCTTACTTCTTTCTTACTTCTTTCTTACTTCTTTCTTACTTCTTTGTTACTTTTTTCTTACATCTTTCTTACTTCTTTCTTTCTTCTTTCTTAATTCTTTCTTTCTTCTTTCTTACTTCTTTCTTACTTCTTTCCTACTTCTTTCTTTCTTAACCCTTTCTTACTTCTTTCTTACTTCTTTCTTACATCTTTCTTCTTCTTTTCTTACTTCTTTCTTACTTCTTTCTTTCTTCTTTCTTACTTCTTTCTTTCTTCTTTCTTACTTCTTTCTTTCTTCTTTCTTAATTCTTTCTTACGTCTTTCTTTCTTCTTTCTTTCTTACTTATTTCTTTCTTCTTTCTTACTTCTTTCTTACTTCTTTCTTAATTCTTTCTAACTTCTTTCTTTCTTCTTTCTTTCTTCTTTCTTTCTTCTTTCTTTCTTACTTCTTTCTTACTTCTTTCTTACTTCTTTCTTTCTTCTTTCTTACTTCATTCTTTCTTACTTCTTTCTTTCTTCTTCCTTTCTTCTTTCTTTCTTCTTTCTTACTTCTTTCTTTCTTACTTCTTTCTTTCTTCTTTCTTACTTCTTTCTTACTTCTTTCTTACTTCTTTCTTACTTCTTTCTTACTTCTTTCTTTCTTCTTTCTTTCTTCTTTCTTACTTCTTTCTTTCTTACTTCTTTCTTTCTTCTTTCTTTCTTCTTTCTTACTTCTTTCTTTCTTACTTCTTTCTTTCTTCTTTCTTCTTTCTTACTTCTTTCTTACTGCTTTCTTCTTTCTTCCTTCTTTCTTCTTTCTTTCTTCTTTCTTTCTTACTTCTTTCTTACTTCTTTCTTACTTCTTTCTTACTTCTTTCTTACTTCTTTCTTACTTCTTTCTAACTTCTTTCTTACTTCTTTTTTACTTCTTTCTAACTTCTTTCTTACTTCTTTCTTACTTCTTTCTTTCTTCTTTCTTTCCTACTTCTTTCCTACTACTTTCTTACTTCTTTCTTACTTCTTTCTTTCTTAATTCTTTCGTACTTCTTTCGTACTTCTTTCATACTTCTTTCTTCTTTCTTTCTTATTTCTTTCTTACTTCTTTCTTTCTTCTTTCTTACTTCTTTCTTACTTATTTCTTACTTCTTTCTAACTTCTTTATTACTTCTTTCTTACTTCTTTCTTTCTTACTTCTTTCTTACTTCTTTCGTACTTCTTTCTTAATTCTTTCTTACTATTTCTTACTTCTTTCTTACTTCTTTCTTACTTCTTTCTTTCTTCTTTCTTACTTCTTTCTTTCTTCTTTCTTACTCCTTTCTTTCTTCTTTCTTACTTCTTTCTTACTTCTTTCTTCTTTCTTTCTTACTTCTTTCTTACTTCTTTCTTACTTCTTTCTTACTTCTTTCTTACTTCTTTCTTACCTCTTTCTTACTTCTTTCTAACTTCTTTCTTTCTTCTTCCTTTCTTCTTTCTTTCTTCTTTCTTTCTTCTTTCTTCTTTCTTTCTTACTTCTTTCTTACTTCTTTCTTACTTCTTTCTTTCTTACTTCTTTCTTACTTCTTTCGTACTTCTTTCTTTCTTACTTCTTTCTTACTTCTTTCTTAATTCTTTCTGACTTCTTTCTTACTTCTTTCTTCTTTCTTTCTTACTTCTTTCTTACTTTTTTCTTACTTCTTTCTTACTTCTTTCGTACTTCTTTCTTACTTCTCTCTTACTTCTTTCTAAATTCTTTCTTTCTTCTTGCTTTCTTCTTTCTTTCTTACTTCTTTCTTACTTCTTTCTTACTTCTTTCTTCCTTACTTCTTTCTTACTTCTTTTTTACTTCTTTCTTAATTCTTTCTAACTTCTTTCTTTCTCCTTTCTTTCTTCTTTCATTCTTACTTCTTTCTTACTACTTTCTTACTTCTTTCTTTCTTACTTCTTTCTTACTTCTTTCTTACTTCTTTCGTGCTTCTTTCTTACTTCTTTCTTTCTTAATTCTTTCTTACTTCTTTCTTACTTCTTTCCTCTTTCTTTCTTACTATTTCTTACTTCTTTCTTACTTCTTTCTTACTTCTTTCTTTCTTCTTTCTTACTTCTTTCTTTCTTCTTTCTTACTCCTTTCTTTCTTCCTTCTTACTTCTTTCTTACTTCTTTCTTACTTCTTTCTTTCTTCTTTCTTACTTCTTTCTTTCTTACTTCTTTCTTAGTTCTTTCTTACTTCTTTCTTACTTCATTCTAACTTCTTTCTTAATTCTTTCTAACTTCTTTCTTAATTCTTACTTCTTTCTTTCTTCTTTCTTTCTTACTTCTTTCTTACTTCTTTCTAACTTCTTTCTTTCTTCTTTCTTACTTCTTTCTTACTTCTTTCTTACTTCTTTCTTACTTCTTTCTAACTTCTTACTTACTTCTTTCTTACTTCTTTCTAACTCCTTTCTTACTTCTTTCTTACTTCTTTCTTACTTCTTTCTAACTTCTTTCTTTCTTTTTTCTTTCTTCTTTCTTTCTTCTTTCTTACTTCTTTCATACTTCTTTCTTACTTCTTTCTTACTTCTTTCTTACTTCTTTCTTACTTCTTTCTAACTTCCTTTTTCTTCTTTCTTACTTCTTTCTTTCTTCTTTCTTTCTTACTTCTTTCTTACTTATTTCTTACTTCTTTCTTTCTTACATCTTTCGTACTTCTTTCTTACTTCTTTCTTTCTTTCTCCTTTCTTACTTCTTTCTTTCTTCTTTCTTACTTCTTTCTTTCTTCTTTCTTTCTTCTTTCTTACTTCTTTCTTTCTTACTTCTTTCTTTCTTCTTTCTTACTTCTTTCTTACTTCTTTCTTCTTTCTTTCGTACTTCTTTCTTTCTTCTTTCTTAATTCTTTCTTTCTTCTTTCTTACTTCTTTCTTACTTGTTTCTTTCTTCTTTCTTACTTCTTTCTTTCTTCTTTCTTACTTCTTTCTTTCTTCTTTCTTACTTCTTTCTTTCTTCTTTCTTTCTTCTTTCTTCTTTCTTTCTTACTTCTTTCTTACTTCTTTCTTACTTCTTTCTTACTTCTTTCTTACTTCTTTCTTAGTTCTTTCTTCTTTCTTTCTTCCTTCTTTCTTAGTTCTTTCTTTCTTCTTTCTTACTTCTTTCTTTCTTCTTTATTACTTCTTTCTTTCCTCTTTCTTACTTCTTTCTTACTTCTTTCTTTCTTCTTTCTTTCTTCTTTCTTACTTCTTTCTTTCTTACTTCTTTCTTTCTTCTTTCTTACTTCTTTCGTACTTCTTTCTTACTTCTTTCTTCTTTCTTTCTTACTTCTTTCTTACTTCTTTCTTCTTTCTTTCTTGCTTTTTCTTACTTCTTTCTTACTTCTTTCTTACTTCTTTCTTTCTTCTTTCTTACTTCTTTCTTTCTTCTTTCTTCTTTCTTACTTCTTTCTTTCTTCTTTCTTAGTTGTTTCTTACTTCTTTCTTACTTCTTTCTTACTTCTTTCTTTCTTCTTTCTTACTTCTTTCTTTCTTACTTCTTTCTTACTTCTTTCTTACTTCTTTCTTACTTCTTTCTTACTTCATTCTAACTTCTTTCTTACTTCTTTCTAACTTCTTTCTTACTTCTTACTTCTTTCTTTCTTCTTTCTTTCTTACTTCTTTCTTACTTCTTTCTAACTTCTTTCTTTCTTCTTTATTTCTTCTTTCTTATTTCTTTCTTACTTCTTTCTTACTTCTTTCTTTCTTACTTCTTTCTTACTACTTTCGTACTTCTTTCTAACTTCTTTCTTACTTCTTTCTTACTTCTTTCTAACTCCTTTCTTACTTCTTTCTTACTTCTTTCTTACTTCTTTCAAACTTCTTTCTTTCTTCTTCCTTTCTTCTTTATTTCTTCTTTCTTTCTTACTTCTTTCATACTTCTTTCTTACTTCTTTCTTTCTAACGTCTTTCTTACTTCTTTCTTACTTCTTTCTTACTTCTTTCTTACTTCTTTCTAACTTCCTTTTTCTTCTTTCTTTCTTCTTTCTTTCTTCTTTCTTTCTTACTTCTTTCTTACTTCTTTCTTACTTCTTTCTTCTTTCTTACTTTTTCTTACTTCTTTCTTACTTCTTTCTTTCTTCTTTCTTTCTTCTTTCTTACTTCTTTCTTTCTTCTTTCTTACTTCTTTCTTTCTTCTTTCTTTCTTCTCTCTTTCTTCTCTCTTTCTTCTTTCTTTCTTCTTTCTTTCTTCTATCTTTCTTATTTCTTAGTTCTTTCTTACTTCTTTCTTTCTTTCTTCTTGTTTTCTTCTTTCTTTCTTATTTCTAAATTCTTTCTAACTTCTTTCTTTCTTCTTTCTTACTTCTTTCTTACTTCTTTCTTACTTCTTTCATACTTCTTTCTTACTTCTTTCTTTGTTCTTTCTTAATTCTTTCTTTCTTCTTTCTTACTTCTTTCTTACTTCTTTCTTACTTCTTTCTTTCTTCTTTCGTTCTTCTTTCTTACTTATTTCTTTCTTACTTCTTTCTTACTTATTTCTTACTTCTTTCTTACTTCTTTCCTATTTCTTTCCTACTTCTTTCTTACTTCTTTCTTACTTCTTTCTTACTTCTTTTTTCTTCTTTCTTTCTTCTTTCTTTCTTCTTTCTTTCTTACTTCTTTCTTACTTCTTTCTTACTTCTTTCGTACTTCTTTCTTTCTTACTTCTTTCTTACTTCTTTCTTACTTCTTTCTTACTTCTTTGTTACTTTTTTCTTACATCTTTCTTACTTCTTTCTTTCTTCTTTCTTAATTCTTTCTTTCTTCTTTCTTACTTCTTTCTTACTTCTTTCTTACTTCTTTCTAACTTCTTTCTTACATCTTTTTTACTTCTTTCTAACTTCTTTCTTACTTCTTTCTTACTTCTTTCTTTCTTCTTTCTTTCCTACTTCTTTCCTACTACTTTCTTACTTCTTTCTTACTTCTTTCTTTCTTAATTCTTTCGTACTTCTTTAGTACTTCTTTCATACTTCTTTCTTCTTTCTTTCTTATTTCTTTCTTACTTCTTTCTTTCTTCTTTCTTACTTCTTTCTTACTTATTTCTTACTTCTTTCTAACTTCTTTATTACTTCTTTCTTACTTCTTTCTTTCTTACTTCTTTCTTACTTCTTTCGTACTTCTTTCTTAATTGTTTCTTACTATTTCTTACTTCTTTCTTACTTCTTTCTTACTTCTTTCTTTCTTCTTTCTTACTTCTTTCTTTCTTCTTTCTTACTCCTTTCTTTCTTCTTCCTTACTTCTTTCTTACTTCTTTCTTCTTTCTTTCTTACTTCTTTCTTACTTCTTTCTTACTTCTTTCTTACTTCTTTCTTACTTCTTTCTTACCTCTTTCTTACTTCTTTCTAACTTCTTTCTTTCTTCTTCCTTTCTTCTTTCTTTCTTCTTTCTTTCTTCTTTCTTTCTTACTTCTTTCTTACTTCTTTCTTACTTCTTTCTTTCTTACTTCTTTCTTACTTCTTTCGTACTTCTTTCTTTCTTACTTCTTTCTTACTTCTTTCTTAATTCTTTCTGACTTCTTTCTTACTTCTTTCTTCTTTCTTTCTTACTTCTTTCTTACTTTTTTCTTACTTCTTTCTTACTTCTTTCGTACTTCTTTCTTACTTCTCTCTTACTTCTTTCTAAATTCTTTCTTTCTTCTTGCTTTCTTCTTTCTTTCTTACTTCTTTCTTACTTCTTTCTTACTTCTTTCTTCCTTACTTCTTTCTTACTTCTTTTTTACTTCTTTCTTAATTCTTTCTAACTTCTTTCTTTCTCCTTTCTTTCTTCTTTCATTCTTACTTCTTTCTTACTTCTTTCTTACTTCTTTCTTTCTTACTTCTTTCTTACTTCTTTCTTACTTCTTTCGTGCTTCTTTCTTACTTCTTTCTTTCTTAATTCTTTCTTACTTCTTTCTTACTTCTTTCTTCTTTCTTTCTTACTATTTCTTACTTCTTTCTGACTTCTTTCTTACTTCTTTCTTTCTTCTTTCTTACTTCTTTCTTTCTTCTTTCTTACTCCTTTCTTTCTTCCTTCTTACTTCTTTCTTACTTCTTTCTTACTTCTTTCTTTCTTCTTTCTTACTTCTTTCTTTCTTACTTCTTTCTTACTTCTTTCTTACTACTTTCTTACTTCTTTCTTACTTCATTCTAACTTCTTTCTTAATTCTTTCTAACTTCTTTCTTAATTCTTACTTCTTTCTTTCTTCTTTCTTTCTTACTTCTTTCTTACTTCTTTCTAACTTCTTTCTTTCTTCTTTATTTCTTCTTTCTTACTTCTTACTTACTTCTTTCTTACTTCTTTCTAACTCCTTTCTTACTACTTTCGTACTTCTTTCTTACTTCTTTCTAACTTCTTTCTTTCTTTTTTCTTTCTTCTTTCTTTCTTCTTTCTTACTTCTTTCATACTTCTTTCTTACTTCTTTCTTACTTCTTTCTTACTTCTTTCTTACTTCTTTCTAACTTCCTTTTTCTTCTTTCTTTCTTCTTTCTTTCTTCTTTCTTTCTTACTTCTTTCTTACTTATTTCTTACTTCTTTCTTTCTTACATCTTTCGTACTTCTTTCTTACTTCTTTCTTTCTTACTTCTTTCTTACTTCTTTCTTACTTCTTTCTTACTTCTTTCTTCTTTCTTTCTTACTTCTTTCTTACTTATTTCTTTCTTCTTTCTTACTTCTTTCTTTCTTCTTTCTTACTTCTTTCTTTCTTCTTTCTTTCTTCTTTCTTACTTCTTTCTTTCTTCTTTCTTACTTCTTTCTTTCTTCTTTCTTTCTTCTCTCTTTCTTCTCTCTTTCTTCTTTCTTTCTTCTTTCTTTCTTCTATCTTTCTTATTTCTTAGTTCTTTCTTACTTCTTTCTTTCTTTCTTCTTGTTTTCTTCTTTCTTTCTTATTTCTAAATTCTTTCTAACTTCTTTCTTTCTTCTTTCTTACTTCTTTCTTACTTCTTTCTTACTTCTTTCATACTTCTTTCTTACTTCTTTCTTTGTTCTTTCTTAATTCTTTCTTTCTTCTTTCTTACTTCTTTCTTACTTCTTTCTTACTTCTTTCTTTCTTCTTTCGTTCTTCTTTCTTACTTATTTCTTTCTTACTTCTTTCTTACTTATTTCTTACTTCTTTCTTACTTCTTTCCTATTTCTTTCCTACTTCTTTCTTACTTCTTTCTTACTTCTTTCTTACTTCTTTTTTCTTCTTTCTTTCTTCTTTCTTTCTTCTTTCTTTCTTACTTCTTTCTTACTTCTTTCTTACTTCTTTCGTACTTCTTTCTTTCTTACTTCTTTCTTACTTCTTTCTTACTTCTTTCTTACTTCTTTGTTACTTTTTTCTTACATCTTTCTTACTTCTTTCTTTCTTCTTTCTTAATTCTTTCTTTCTTCTTTCTTACTTCTTTCTTACTTCTTTCTTACTTCTTTCTAACTTCTTTCTTACTTCTTTCTTACTTCTTTCTTTCTTCTTTCTTTCCTACTTCTTTCCTACTACTTTCTTACTTCTTTCTTACTTCTTTCTTTCTTAATTCTTTCGTACTTCTTTAGTACTTCTTTCATACTTCTTTCTTCTTTCTTTCTTATTTCTTTCTTACTTCTTTCTCTCTTCTTTCTTACTTCTTTCTTACTTATTTCTTACTTCTTTCTAACTTCTTTATTACTTCTTTCTTACTTCTTTCTTTCTTACTTCTTTCTTACTTCTTTCGTACTTCTTTCTTAATTGTTTCTTACTATTTCTTACTTCTTTCTTACTTCTTTCTTACTTCTTTCTTTCTTCTTTCTTACTTCTTTCTTTCTTCTTTCTTACTCCTTTCTTTCTTCTTCCTTACTTCTTTCTTACTTCTTTCTTCTTTCTTTCTTACTTCTTTCTTACTTCTTTCTTACTTCTTTCTTACTTCTTTCTTACTTCTTTCTTACTTCTTTCTTACCTCTTTCTTACTTCTTTCTAACTTCTTTCTTTCTTCTTCCTTTCTTCTTTCTTTCTTCTTTCTTTCTTCTTTCTTTCTTACTTCTTTCTTACTTCTTTCTTACTTCTTTCTTTCTTACTTCTTTCTTACTTCTTTCGTACTTCTTTCTTTCTTACTTCTTTCTTACTTCTTTCTTAATTCTTTCTGACTTCTTTCTTACTTCTTTCTTCTTTCTTTCTTACTTCTTTCTTACTTTTTTCTTACTTCTTTCTTACTTCTTTCGTACTTCTTTCTTACTTCTCTCTTACTTCTTTCTAAATTCTTTCTTTCTTCTTGCTTTCTTCTTTCTTACTTATTTCTTTCTTACTTCTTTCTTACTTATTTCTTACTTCTTTCTTACTTCTTTCCTATTTCTTTCCTACTTCTTTCTTACTTCTTTCTTACTTCTTTCTTACTTCTTTTTTCTTCTTTCTTTCTTCTTTCTTTCTTCTTTCTTTCTTACTTCTTTCTTACTTCTTTCTTACTTCTTTCGTACTTCTTTCTTTCTTACTTCTTTCTTACTTCTTTCTTACTTCTTTCTTACTTCTTTGTTACTTTTTTCTTACATCTTTCTTACTTCTTTCTTTCTTCTTTCTTAATTCTTTCTTTCTTCTTTCTTACTTCTTTCTTACTTCTTTCTTACTTCTTTCTAACTTCTTTCTTACTTCTTTCTTACTTCTTTCTTTCTTCTTTCTTTCCTACTTCTTTCCTACTACTTTCTTACTTCTTTCTTACTTCTTTCTTTCTTAATTCTTTCGTACTTCTTTAGTACTTCTTTCATACTTCTTTCTTCTTTCTTTCTTATTTCTTTCTTACTTCTTTCTCTCTTCTTTCTTACTTCTTTCTTACTTATTTCTTACTTCTTTCTAACTTCTTTATTACTTCTTTCTTACTTCTTTCTTTCTTACTTCTTTCTTACTTCTTTCGTACTTCTTTCTTAATTGTTTCTTACTATTTCTTACTTCTTTCTTACTTCTTTCTTACTTCTTTCTTTCTTCTTTCTTACTTCTTTCTTTCTTCTTTCTTACTCCTTTCTTTCTTCTTCCTTACTTCTTTCTTACTTCTTTCTTCTTTCTTTCTTACTTCTTTCTTACTTCTTTCTTACTTCTTTCTTACTTCTTTCTTACTTCTTTCTTACCTCTTTCTTACTTCTTTCTAACTTCTTTCTTTCTTCTTCCTTTCTTCTTTCTTTCTTCTTTCTTTCTTCTTTCTTTCTTACTTCTTTCTTACTTCTTTCTTACTTCTTTCTTTCTTACTTCTTTCTTACTTCTTTCGTACTTCTTTCTTTCTTACTTCTTTCTTACTTCTTTCTTAATTCTTTCTGACTTCTTTCTTACTTCTTTCTTCTTTCTTTCTTACTTCTTTCTTACTTTTTTCTTACTTCTTTCTTACTTCTTTCGTACTTCTTTCTTACTTCTCTCTTACTTCTTTCTAAATTCTTTCTTTCTTCTTGCTTTCTTCTTTCTTTCTTACTTCTTTCTTACTTCTTTCTTACTTCTTTCTTCCTTACTTCTTTCTTACTTCTTTTTTACTTCTTTCTTAATTCTTTCTAACTTCTTTCTTTCTCCTTTCTTTCTTCTTTCATTCTTACTTCTTTCTTACTTCTTTCTTACTTCTTTCTTTCTTACTTCTTTCTTACTTCTTTCTTACTTCTTTCGTGCTTCTTTCTTACTTCTTTCTTTCTTAATTCTTTCTTACTTCTTTCTTACTTCTTTCTTCTTTCTTTCTTACTATTTCTTACTTCTTTCTGACTTCTTTCTTACTTCTTTCTTTCTTCTTTCTTACTTCTTTCTTTCTTCTTTCTTACTCCTTTCTTTCTTCCTTCTTACTTCTTTCTTACTTCTTTCTTACTTCTTTCTTTCTTCTTTCTTACTTCTTTCTTTCTTACTTCTTTCTTACTTCTTTCTTACTACTTTCTTACTTCTTTCTTACTTCATTCTAACTTCTTTCTTAATTCTTTCTAACTTCTTTCTTAATTCTTACTTCTTTCTTTCTTCTTTCTTTCTTACTTCTTTCTTACTTCTTTCTAACTTCTTTCTTTCTTCTTTATTTCTTCTTTCTTACTTCTTTCTTACTTCTTTCTTACTTCTTTCTAACTTCTTACTTACTTCTTTCTTACTTCTTTCTAACTCCTTTCTTACTACTTTCGTACTTCTTTCTTACTTCTTTCTAACTTCTTTCTTTCTTTTTTCTTTCTTCTTTCTTTCTTCTTTCTTACTTCTTTCATACTTCTTTCTTACTTCTTTCTTACTTCTTTCTTACTTCTTTCTTACTTCTTTCTAACTTCCTTTTTCTTCTTTCTTTCTTCTTTCTTTCTTCTTTCTTTCTTACTTCTTTCTTACTTATTTCTTACTTCTTTCTTTCTTAAATCTTTCGTACTTCTTTCTTACTTCTTTCTTTCTTACTTCTTTCTTACTTCTTTCTTACTTCTTTCTTACTTCTTTCTTCTTTCTTTCTTACTTCTTTCTTACTTATTTCTTTCTTCTTTCTTACTTCTTTCTTTCTTCTTTCTTACTTCTTTCTTTCTTCTTTCTTTCTTCTTTCTTACTTCTTTCTTTCTTACTTCTTTCTTTCTTCTTTCTTACTTCTTTCTTACTTCTTTCTTACTTCTTTCTTCTTTCTTTCATACTTCTTTCTTTCTTCTTTCTTAATTCTTTCTTTCTTCTTTCTTACTTCTTTCTTACTTGTTTCTTTCTTCTTTCTTACTTCTTTCTTTCTTCTTTCTTACTTCTTTCTTTCTTCTTTCTTACTTCTTTCTTTCTTCTTTCTTTCTTCTTTCTTCTTTCTTTCTTACTTCTTTCTTACTTCTTTCTTACTTCTTTCTTACTTCTTTCTTAGTTCTTTCTTCTTTCTTTCTTCCTTCTTTCTTAGTTCTTTCTTTCTTCTTTCTTACTTCTTTCTTTCTTCTTTCTTACTTCTTTCTTTCCTCTTTCTTACTTCTTTCTTACTTCTTTCTTTCTTCTTTCTTTCTTCTTTCTTACTTCTTTCTTTCTTACTTCTTTCTTTCTTCTTTCTTACTTCTTTCGTACTTCTTTCTTACTTCTTTCTTCTTTCTTTCTTACTTCTTTCTTACTTCTTTCTTCTTTCTTTCTTGCTTTTTCTTACTTCTTTCTTACTTCTTTCTTACTTCTTTCTTTCTTCTTTCTTACTTCTTTCTTTCTTCTTTCTTCTTTCTTACTTCTTTCTTTCTTCTTTCTTTCTTGTTTCTTACTTCTTTCTTACTTCTTTCTTACTTCTTTCTTTCTTCTTTCTTACTTCTTTCTTTCTTACTTCTTTCTTACTTCTTTCTTACTTCTTTCTTACTTCATTCTAACTTCTTTCTTACTTCTTTCTAACTTCTTTCTTACTTCTTACTTCTTTCTTTCTTCTTTCTTTCTTACTTCTTTCTTACTTCTTTCTAACTTCTTTCTTTCTTCTTTATTTCTTCTTTCTTACTTCTTTATTACTTCTTTCTTACTTCTTTCTTTCTTACTTCTTTCTTACTACTTTCGTACTTCTTTCTAACTTCTTTCTTACTTCTTTCTTACTTCTTTCTAACTCCTTTCTTACTTCTTTCTTACTTCTTTCAAACTTCTTTCTTTCTTCTTTCTTTCTTCTTTATTTCTTCTTTCTTTCTTACTTCTTTCATACTTCTTTCTTACTTCTTTCTTTCTAACGTCTTTCTTACTTCTTTCTTACTTCTTTCTTACTTCTTTCTTACTTCTTTCTAACTTCCTTTTTCTTCTTTCTTTCTTCTTTCTTTCTTCTTTCTTTCTTACTTCTTTCTTACTTCTTTCTTACTTCTTTCTTACTTCTTTCTTACTTCTTTCTTCTTTCTTACTTTTTCTTACTTCTTTCTTACTTCTTTCTTTCTTCTTTCTTTCTTCTTTCTTACTTCTTTCTTTCTTCTTTCTTACTTCTTTCTTTCTTCTTTCTTTCTTCTCTCTTTCTTCTCTCTTTCTTCTTTCTTTCTTCTTTCTTTCTTCTTTCTTATTTCTTAGTTCTTTCTTACTTCTTTCTTTCTTTCTTCTTGTTTTCTTCTTTCTTTCTTATTTCTAAATTCTTTCTAACTTCTTTCTTTCTTCTTTCTTACTTCTTTCTTACTTCTTTCTTACTTCTTTCATACTTCTTTCTTACTTCTTTCTTTGTTCTTTCTTAATTCTTTCTTTCTTCTTTCTTACTTCTTTCTTACTTCTTTCTTACTTCTTTCTTTCTTCTTTCGTTCTTCTTTCTTACTTATTTCTTTCTTACTTCTTTCTTACTTATTTCTTACTTCTTTCTTACTTCTTTCCTATTTCTTTCCTACTTCTTTCTTACTTCTTTCTTACTTCTTTCTTACTTCTTTTTTCTTCTTTCTTTCTTCTTTCTTTCTTCTTTCTTTCTTACTTCTTTCTTACTTCTTTCTTACTTCTTTCTTACTTCTTTGTTACTTTTTTCTTACATCTTTCTTACTTCTTTCTTTCTTCTTTCTTAATTCTTTCTTTCTTCTTTCTTACTTCTTTCTTACTTCTTTCTTACATCTTTCTTCTTTTTTTCTTACTTCTTTCTTACTTCTTTCTTTCTTCTTTCTTACTTCTTTCTTTCTTCTTTCTTACTTCTTTCTTTCTTCTTTCTTAATTCTTTCTTACGTCTTTCTTTCTTCTTTCTTTCTTACTTCTTTCTTTCTTCTTTCTTACTTCTTTCTTACTTCTTTCTTAATTCTTTCTAACTTCTTTCTTTCTTCTTTCTTTCTTCTTTCTTTCTTACTTCTTTCTCACTTCTTTCTTACTTCTTTCTAACTTCTTTCCTACTTCTTTCTTACTTCTTTCTAACTTCTTTCTTACTTCTTTCTTACTTCTTTATTTCTTCTTTCTTTCCTACTTCTTTCCTACCTCTTTCTTACTTCTTTCTTACTTCTTTCTTACTTCTTTCTTTCTTAATTCTTTCGTACTTCTTTCTTTCTTCGTTCTTTCTTCTTTCTTTCTTACTTCTTTCTTACTTCTTTCTAACTTCTTTCTTTCTTCTTTTTTTCTTCTTTCTTACTTCTTTCTTACTTCTTTCTTTCTTCTTTCTTTCTTCTATCTTTCTTCTTTCTTTCTTACTTCTTTCATACTTCTTTCTTACTTCTTTCTTTTTTACTTCTTTCTTACTTCTTTCGTACTTCTTTCTTGCTTCTTTCTTACTTCTTTCTAACGTCTTTCTTACTTCTTTCCTACTTCTTTCTTACTTCTTTCTTACTTCTTTCTAACTTCCTTTTTCTTCTTTCTTTCTTCTTTCTTTCTTCTTTCTTTCTTACTTCTTTCTTACTTCTTTCTTACTTCTTTCTTTCTTCTTTCTTACTTCATTCTTTCTTACTTCTTTCTTTCTTCTTTCTTACTTCTTTCTTTCTTCTTTCTTACTTCTTTCTTAACTCTTTCTTTCTTCTTTCTTTCTTCTTTCTTACTTCTTTCTTTCTTACTTCTTTCTTTCTTCTTTCTTACTTCTTTCTTTCTTCTTTCTTTCTTACTTCTTTATACTTCTTTCTTACTTCTTTCTTTCTTCTTTCTTTCTTCTTTCTTACTTCTTTCTTTCTTACTTCTTTCTTTCTTCTTTCTTTCTTCTTTCTTACTTCTTTCTTTCTTACTTCTTTCTTTCTTCTTTCTTCTTTCTTACTTCTTTCTTACTTCTTTCTTACTTCTTTCTTCTTTCTTCCTTCTTTCTTCTTTCTTTCTTCTTTCTTTCTTACTTCTTTCTTACTTCTTTCTTACTTCTTTCTTACTTCTTTCTTACTTCTTTCTAACTTCTTTCTTACTTCTTTTTTACTTCTTTCTAACTTCTTTCTTACTTCTTTCTTACTTCTTTCTTTCTTATTTCTTTCCTACTTCTTTCCTACTACTTTCTTACTTCTTTCTTACTTCTTTCTTTCTTAATTCTTTCGTACTTCTTTCGTACTTCTTTCATACTTCTTTCTTCTTTCTTTCTTATTTCTTTCTTACTTCTTTCTTTCTTCTTTCTTACTTCTTTCTTACTTATTTCTTACTTCTTTCTAACTTCTTTATTACTTCTTTCTTACTTCTTTCTTTCTTACTTCTTTCTTACTTCTTTCGTACTTCTTTCTTAATTCTTTCTTACTATTTCTTACTTCTTTCTTACTTCTTTCTTACTTCTTTCTTTCTTCTTTCTTACTTCTTTCTTTCTTCTTTCTTACTCCTTTCTTTCTTCTTTCTTACTAGTTTCTTACTTCTTTCATACTTCTTTCTTTCTTCTTCCTTACTTCTTTCTTACTTCTTTCTTCTTTCTTTCTTACTTCTTTCTTACTTCTTTCTTACTTCTTTCTTACTTCTTTCTTACTTCTTTCTTACCTCTTTCTTACTTCTTTCTTACTTCTTTCTTTCTTCTTTCTTTCTTCTTTCTTACTTCTTTCTTTCTTACTTCTTTCTTTCTTCTTTCTTACTTCTTTCGTACTTCTTTCTTACTTCTTTCTTCTTTCTTTCTTACTTCTTTCTTACTTCTTTCTTCTTTCTTTCTTGCTTTTTCTTACTTCTTTCTTACTTCTTTCTTACTTCTTTCTTTCTTCTTTCTTACTTCTTTCTTTCTTCTTTCTTCTTTCTTACTTCTTTCTTTCTTCTTTCTTACTTGTTTCTTACTTCTTTCTTACTTCTTTCTTACTTCTTTCTTTCTTCTTTCTTACTTCTTTCTTTCTTACTTCTTTCTTACTTCTTTCTTACTTCTTTCTTACTTCATTCTAACTTCTTTCTTACTTCTTTCTAACTTCTTTCTTACTTCTTACTTCTTTCTTTCTTCTTTCTTTCTTACTTCTTTCTTACTTCTTTCTAACTTCTTTCTTTCTTCTTTATTTCTTCTTTCTTACTTCTTTATTACTTCTTTCTTACTTCTTTCTTTCTTACTTCTTTCTTACTACTTTCGTACTTCTTTCTAACTTCTTTCTTACTTCTTTCTTACTTCTTTCTAACTCCTTTCTTACTTCTTTCTTACTTCTTTCAAACTTCTTTCTTTCTTCTTTCTTTCTTCTTTATTTCTTCTTTCTTTCTTACTTCTTTCATACTTCTTTCTTACTTCTTTCTTTCTAACGTCTTTCTTACTTCTTTCTTACTTCTTTCTTACTTCTTTCTTACTTCTTTCTAACTTCCTTTTTCTTCTTTCTTTCTTCTTTCTTTCTTCTTTCTTTCTTACTTCTTTCTTACTTCTTTCTTACTTCTTTCTTACTTCTTTCTTACTTCTTTCTTCTTTCTTACTTTTTCTTACTTCTTTCTTACTTCTTTCTTTCTTCTTTCTTTCTTCTTTCTTACTTCTTTCTTTCTTCTTTCTTACTTCTTTCTTTCTTCTTTCTTTCTTCTCTCTTTCTTCTCTCTTTCTTCTTTCTTTCTTCTTTCTTTCTTCTTTCTTATTTCTTAGTTCTTTCTTACTTCTTTCTTTCTTTCTTCTTGTTTTCTTCTTTCTTTCTTATTTCTAAATTCTTTCTAACTTCTTTCTTTCTTCTTTCTTACTTCTTTCTTACTTCTTTCTTACTTCTTTCATACTTCTTTCTTACTTCTTTCTTTGTTCTTTCTTAATTCTTTCTTTCTTCTTTCTTACTTCTTTCTTACTTCTTTCTTACTTCTTTCTTTCTTCTTTCGTTCTTCTTTCTTACTTATTTCTTTCTTACTTCTTTCTTACTTATTTCTTACTTCTTTCTTACTTCTTTCCTATTTCTTTCCTACTTCTTTCTTACTTCTTTCTTACTTCTTTCTTACTTCTTTTTTCTTCTTTCTTTCTTCTTTCTTTCTTCTTTCTTTCTTACTTCTTTCTTACTTCTTTCTTACTTCTTTCTTACTTCTTTGTTACTTTTTTCTTACATCTTTCTTACTTCTTTCTTTCTTCTTTCTTAATTCTTTCTTTCTTCTTTCTTACTTCTTTCTTACTTCTTTCTTACATCTTTCTTCTTTTTTTCTTACTTCTTTCTTACTTCTTTCTTTCTTCTTTCTTACTTCTTTCTTTCTTCTTTCTTACTTCTTTCTTTCTTCTTTCTTAATTCTTTCTTACGTCTTTCTTTCTTCTTTCTTTCTTACTTCTTTCTTTCTTCTTTCTTACTTCTTTCTTACTTCTTTCTTAATTCTTTCTAACTTCTTTCTTTCTTCTTTCTTTCTTCTTTCTTTCTTACTTCTTTCTCACTTCTTTCTTACTTCTTTCTAACTTCTTTCCTACTTCTTTCTTACTTCTTTCTAACTTCTTTCTTACTTCTTTCTTACTTCTTTATTTCTTCTTTCTTTCCTACTTCTTTCCTACCTCTTTCTTACTTCTTTCTTACTTCTTTCTTACTTCTTTCTTTCTTAATTCTTTCGTACTTCTTTCTTTCTTCGTTCTTTCTTCTTTCTTTCTTACTTCTTTCTTACTTCTTTCTAACTTCTTTCTTTCTTCTTTTTTTCTTCTTTCTTACTTCTTTCTTACTTCTTTCTTTCTTCTTTCTTTCTTCTATCTTTCTTCTTTCTTTCTTACTTCTTTCATACTTCTTTCTTACTTCTTTCTTTTTTACTTCTTTCTTACTTCTTTCGTACTTCTTTCTTACTTCTTTCTTACTTCTTTCAAACGTCTTTCTTACTTCTTTCCTACTTCTTTCTTACTTCTTTCTTACTTCTTTCTAACTTCCTTTTTCTTCTTTCTTTCTTCTTTCTTTCTTCTTTCTTTCTTACTTCTTTCTTACTTCTTTCTTACTTCTTTCTTTCTTCTTTCTTACTTCATTCTTTCTTACTTCTTTCTTTCTTCTTTCTTACTTCTTTCTTTCTTCTTTCTTACTTCTTTCTTAACTCTTTCTTTCTTCTTTCTTTCTTCTTTCTTACTTCTTTCTTTCTTACTTCTTTCTTTCTTCTTTCTTACTTCTTTCTTTCTTCTTTCTTTCTTACTTCTTTATACTTCTTTCTTACTTCTTTCTTTCTTCTTTCTTTCTTCTTTCTTACTTCTTTCTTTCTTACTTCTTTCTTTCTTCTTTCTTTCTTCTTTCTTACTTCTTTCTTTCTTACTTCTTTCTTTCTTCTTTCTTCTTTCTTACTTCTTTCTTACTTCTTTCTTACTTCTTTCTTCTTTCTTCCTTCTTTCTTCTTTCTTTCTTCTTTCTTTCTTACTTCTTTCTTACTTCTTTCTTACTTCTTTCTTACTTCTTTCTTACTTCTTTCTAACTTCTTTCTTACTTCTTTTTTACTTCTTTCTAACTTCTTTCTTACTTCTTTCTTACTTCTTTCTTTCTTATTTCTTTCCTACTTCTTTCCTACTACTTTCTTACTTCTTTCTTACTTCTTTCTTTCTTAATTCTTTCGTACTTCTTTCGTACTTCTTTCATACTTCTTTCTTCTTTCTTTCTTATTTCTTTCTTACTTCTTTCTTTCTTCTTTCTTACTTCTTTCTTACTTATTTCTTACTTCTTTCTAACTTCTTTATTACTTCTTTCTTACTTCTTTCTTTCTTACTTCTTTCTTACTTCTTTCGTACTTCTTTCTTAATTCTTTCTTACTATTTCTTACTTCTTTCTTACTTCTTTCTTACTTCTTTCTTTCTTCTTTCTTACTTCTTTCTTTCTTCTTTCTTACTCCTTTCTTTCTTCTTTCTTACTAGTTTCTTACTTCTTTCATACTTCTTTCTTTCTTCTTCCTTACTTCTTTCTTACTTCTTTCTTCTTTCTTTCTTACTTCTTTCTTACTTCTTTCTTACTTCTTTCTTACTTCTTTCTTACTTCTTTCTTACCTCTTTCTTACTTCTTTCTAACTTCTTTCTTTCTTCTTCCTTTCTTCTTTCTTTCTTCTTTCTTTCTTCTTTCTTTCTTACTTCTTTCTTACTTCTTTCTTACTTTTTTTTTCTTACTTCTTTCTTACTTCTTTCGTACTTCTTTCTTTCTTACTTCTTTCTTACTTCTTTCTTCTTTCTTTCTTACTTCTTTCTTACTTTTTTCTTACTTCTTTCTTACTTCTTTCGTACTTCTTTCTTACTTCCCTCTTACTTCTTTCTAAATTCTTTCTTTCTTCTTGCTTTCTTCTTTCTTTCTTACTTCTTTCTTACTTCTTTCTTACTTCTTTCTTCCTTACTTCTTTCTTACTTCTTTTTTACATCTTTCTTAATTCTTTCTAACTTCTTTCTTTCTCCTTTCTTTCTTCTTTCATTCTTACTTCTTTCTTACTTCTTTCTTACTTCTTTCTTACTTCATTCTAACTTCTTTCTTACTTCTTTCATACTTCTTTCTTACTTCTTACTTCTTTCTTTCTTCTTTCTTTCTTACTTCTTTCTTACTTCTTTCTAACTTCTTTCTTTCTTCTTTATTTCTTCTTTCTTACTTCTTTCTTACTTCTTTCTTACTTCTTTCTTTCTTACTTCTTTCTTACTACTTTCGTACTTCTTTCTAACTTCTTTCTTACTTCTTTCTTACTTCTTTCTAACTCCTTTCTTACTTCTTTCTTACTTCTTTCTTACTTCTTTCAAACTTCTTTCTTTCTTCTTTCTTTCTTCTTTATTTCTTCTTTCTTTCTTACTTCTTTCATACTTCTTTCTTACTTCTTTCTTTCTAACGTCTTTCTTACTTCTTTCTTACTTCTTTCTTACTTCTTTCTTACTTCTTTCTAACTTCCTTTTTCTTCTTTCTTTCTTCTTTCTTTCTTCTTTCTTTCTTACTTCTTTCTTACTTCTTTCTTACTTCTTTCTTACTTCTTTCTTACTTCTTTCTTCTTTCTTACTTTTTCTTACTTCTTTCTTACTTCTTTCTTTCTTCTTTCTTTCTTCTTCCTTACTTCTTTCTTTCTTCTTTCTTACTTCTTTCTTTCTTCTTTCTTTCTTCTCTCTTTCTTCTCTCTTTCTTCTTTCTTTCTTCTTTCTTTCTTCTTTCTTATTTCTTAGTTCTTTCTTACTTCTTTCTTTCTTTCTTCTTGTTTTCTTCTTTCTTTCTTATTTCTAAATTCTTTCTAACTTCTTTCTTTCTTCTTTCTTACTTCTTTCTTACTTCTTTCTTACTTCTTTCATACTTCTTTCTTACTTCTTTCTTTGTTCTTTCTTAATTCTTTCTTTCTTCTTTCTTACTTCTTTCTTACTTCTTTCTTACTTCTTTCTTTCTTCTTTCGTTCTTCTTTCTTACTTATTTCTTTCTTACTTCTTTCTTACTTATTTCTTACTTCTTTCTTACTTCTTTCCTATTTCTTTCCTACTTCTTTCTTACTTCTTTCTTACTTCTTTCTTACTTCTTTTTTCTTCTTTCTTTCTTCTTTCTTTCTTCTTTCTTTCTTACTTCTTTCTTACTTCTTTCTTACTTCTTTCGTACTTCTTTCTTTCTTACTTCTTTCTTACTTCTTTGTTACTTTTTTCTTACATCTTTCTTACTTCTTTCTTTCTTCTTTCTTAATTCTTTCTTTCTTCTTTCTTACTTCTTTCTTACTTCTTTCCTACTTCTTTCTTTCTTAACCCTTTCTTACTTCTTTCTTACTTCTTTCTTACATCTTTCTTCTTTTTTTCTTACTTCTTTCTTACTTCTTTCTTTCTTCTTTCTTACTTCTTTCTTTCTTCTTTCTTACTTCTTTCTTTCTTCTTTCTTAATTCTTTCTTACGTCTTTCTTTCTTCTTTCTTTCTTACTTCTTTCTTTCTTCTTTCTTACTTCTTTCTTACTTCTTTCTTAATTCTTTCTAACTTCTTTCTTTCTTCTTTCTTTCTTCTTTCTTTCTTACTTCTTTCTCACTTCTTTCTTACTTCTTTCTAACTTCTTTCCTACTTCTTTCTTACTTCTTTCTAACTTCTTTCTTACTTCTTTCTTACTTCTTTATTTCTTCTTTCTTTCCTACTTCTTTCCTACCTCTTTCTTACTTCTTTCTTACTTCTTTCTTACTTCTTTCTTTCTTAATTCTTTCGTACTTCATTCTTTCTTCTTTCTTTCTTCTTTCTTTCTTACTTCTTTCTTACTTCTTTCTAACTTCTTTCTTTCTTCTTTTTTTCTTCTTTCTTACTTCTTTCTTACTTCTTTCTTTCTTCTTTCTTTCTTCTATCTTTCTTCTTTCTTTCTTACTTCTTTCATACTTCTTTCTTACTTCTTTCTTTTTTACTTCTTTCTTACTTCTTTCGTACTTCTTTCTTGCTTCTTTCTTACTTCTTTCTAACGTCTTTCTTACTTCTTTCCTACTTCTTTCTTACTTCTTTCTTACTTCTTTCTAACTTCCTTTTTCTTCTTTCTTTCTTCTTTCTTTCTTCTTTCTTCCTTACTTCTTTCTTACTTCTTTTTTACATCTTTCTTAATTCTTTCTAACTTCTTTCTTTCTCCTTTCTTTCTTCTTTCATTCTTACTTCTTTCTTACTTCTTTCTTACTTCTTTCTTACTTCATTCTAACTTCTTTCTTACTTCTTTCTAACTTCTTTCTTACTTCTTACTTCTTTCTTTCTTCTTTCTTTCTTACTTCTTTCTTACTTCTTTCTAACTTCTTTCTTTCTTCTTTATTTCTTCTTTCTTACTTCTTTCTTACTTCTTTCTTACTTCTTTCTTTCTTACTTCTTTCTTACTACTTTCGTACTTCTTTCTAACTTCTTTCTTACTTCTTTCTTACTTCTTTCTAACTCCTTTCTTACTTCTTTCTTACTTCTTTCTTACTTCTTTCAAACTTCTTTCTTTCTTCTTTCTTTCTTCTTTATTTCTTCTTTCTTTCTTACTTCTTTCATACTTCTTTCTTACTTCTTTCTTTCTAACGTCTTTCTTACTTCTTTCTTACTTCTTTCTTACTTCTTTCTTACTTCTTTCTAACTTCCTTTTTCTTCTTTCTTTCTTCTTTCTTTCTTCTTTCTTTCTTACTTCTTTCTTACTTCTTTCTTACTTCTTTCTTACTTCTTTCTTACTTCTTTCTTCTTTCTTACTTTTTCTTACTTCTTTCTTACTTCTTTCTTTCTTCTTTCTTTCTTCTTCCTTACTTCTTTCTTTCTTCTTTCTTACTTCTTTCTTTCTTCTTTCTTTCTTCTCTCTTTCTTCTCTCTTTCTTCTTTCTTTCTTCTTTCTTTCTTCTTTCTTATTTCTTAGTTCTTTCTTACTTCTTTCTTTCTTTCTTCTTGTTTTCTTCTTTCTTTCTTATTTCTAAATTCTTTCTAACTTCTTTCTTTCTTCTTTCTTACTTCTTTCTTACTTCTTTCTTACTTCTTTCATACTTCTTTCTTACTTCTTTCTTTGTTCTTTCTTAATTCTTTCTTTCTTCTTTCTTACTTCTTTCTTACTTCTTTCTTACTTCTTTCTTTCTTCTTTCGTTCTTCTTTCTTACTTATTTCTTTCTTACTTCTTTCTTACTTATTTCTTACTTCTTTCTTACTTCTTTCCTATTTCTTTCCTACTTCTTTCTTACTTCTTTCTTACTTCTTTCTTACTTCTTTTTTCTTCTTTCTTTCTTCTTTCTTTCTTACTTCTTTCTTACTTCTTTCTTACTTCTTTGTTACTTTTTTCTTACATCTTTCTTACTTCTTTCTTTCTTCTTTCTTAATTCTTTCTTTCTTCTTTCTTACTTCTTTCTTACTTCTTTCCTACTTCTTTCTTTCTTAACCCTTTCTTACTTCTTTCTTACTTCTTTCTTACATCTTTCTTCTTTTTTTCTTACTTCTTTCTTACTTCTTTCTTTCTTCTTTCTTACTTCTTTCTTTCTTCTTTCTTACTTCTTTCTTTCTTCTTTCTTAATTCTTTCTTACGTCTTTCTTTCTTCTTTCTTTCTTACTTCTTTCTTTCTTCTTTCTTACTTCTTTCTTACTTCTTTCTTAATTCTTTCTAACTTCTTTCTTTCTTCTTTCTTTCTTCTTTCTTTCTTACTTCTTTCTCACTTCTTTCTTACTTCTTTCTAACTTCTTTCCTACTTCTTTCTTACTTCTTTCTAACTTCTTTCTTACTTCTTTCTTACTTCTTTATTTCTTCTTTCTTTCCTACTTCTTTCCTACCTCTTTCTTACTTCTTTCTTACTTCTTTCTTACTTCTTTCTTTCTTAATTCTTTCGTACTTCATTCTTTCTTCTTTCTTTCTTCTTTCTTTCTTACTTCTTTCTTACTTCTTTCTAACTTCTTTCTTTCTTCTTTTTTTCTTCTTTCTTACTTCTTTCTTACTTCTTTCTTTCTTCTTTCTTTCTTCTATCTTTCTTCTTTCTTTCTTACTTCTTTCATACTTCTTTCTTACTTCTTTCTTTTTTACTTCTTTCTTACTTCTTTCGTACTTCTTTCTTGCTTCTTTCTTACTTCTTTCTAACGTCTTTCTTACTTCTTTCCTACTTCTTTCTTACTTCTTTCTTACTTCTTTCTAACTTCCTTTTTCTTCTTTCTTTCTTCTTTCTTTCTTCTTTCTTTCTTACTTCTTTCTTACTTCTTTCTTACTTCTTTCTTTCTTCTTTCTTACTTCATTCTTTCTTACTTCTTTCTTTCTTCTTTCTTACTTCTTTCTTTCTTCTTTCTTACTACTTTCTTAACTCTTTCTTTCTTCTTTCTTTCTTCTTTCTTACTTCTTTCTTTCTTACTTCTTTCTTTCTTCTTTCTTACTTCTTTCTTACTTCTTTCTTACTTCTTTCTTACTTCTTTCTTACTTCTTTCTTTCTTCTTTCTTTCTTCTTTCTTACTTCTTTCTTTCTTACTTCTTTCTTTCTTCTTTCTTTCTTCTTTCTTACTTCTTTCTTTCTTACTTCTTTCTTTCTTCTTTCTTCTTTCTTACTTCTTTCTTACTTCTTTCTTACTTCTTTCTTCTTTCTTCCTTCTTTCTTCTTTCTTTCTTCTTTCTTTCTTACTTCTTTCTTACTTCTTTCTTACTTCTTTCTTACTTCTTTCTTACTTCTTTTTTCTTCTTTCTTTCTTCTTTCTTTCTTCTTTCTTTCTTACTTCTTTCTTACTTCTTTCTTACTTCTTTCGTACTTCTTTCTTTCTTACTTCTTTCTTACTTCTTTCTTACTTCTTTGTTACTTTTTTCTTACATCTTTCTTACTTCTTTCTTTCTTCTTTCTTAATTCTTTCTTTCTTCTTTCTTACTTCTTTCTTACTTCTTTCCTACTTCTTTCTTTCTTAACCCTTTCTTACTTCTTTCTTACTTCTTTCTTACATCTTTCTTCTTTTTTTCTTACTTCTTTCTTACTTCTTTCTTTCTTCTTTCTTACTTCTTTCTTTCTTCTTTCTTACTTCTTTCTTTCTTCTTTCTTAATTCTTTCTTACGTCTTTCTTTCTTCTTTCTTTCTTACTTCTTTCTTTCTTCTTTCTTACTTCTTTCTTACTTCTTTCTTAATTCTTTCTAACTTCTTTCTTTCTTCTTTCTTTCTTCTTTCTTTCTTACTTCTTTCTCACTTCTTTCTTACTTCTTTCTAACTTCTTTCCTACTTCTTTCTTACTTCTTTCTAACTTCTTTCTTACTTCTTTCTTACTTCTTTATTTCTTCTTTCTTTCCTACTTCTTTCCTACCTCTTTCTTACTTCTTTCTTACTTCTTTCTTACTTCTTTCTTTCTTAATTCTTTCGTACTTCATTCTTTCTTCTTTCTTTCTTCTTTCTTTCTTACTTCTTTCTTACTTCTTTCTAACTTCTTTCTTTCTTCTTTTTTTCTTCTTTCTTACTTCTTTCTTACTTCTTTCTTTCTTCTTTCTTTCTTCTATCTTTCTTCTTTCTTTCTTACTTCTTTCATACTTCTTTCTTACTTCTTTCTTTTTTACTTCTTTCTTACTTCTTTCGTACTTCTTTCTTGCTTCTTTCTTACTTCTTTCTAACGTCTTTCTTACTTCTTTCCTACTTCTTTCTTACTTCTTTCTTACTTCTTTCTAACTTCCTTTTTCTTCTTTCTTTCTTCTTTCTTTCTTCTTTCTTTCTTACTTCTTTCTTACTTCTTTCTTACTTCTTTCTTTCTTCTTTCTTACTTCATTCTTTCTTACTTCTTTCTTTCTTCTTTCTTACTTCTTTCTTTCTTCTTTCTTACTTCTTTCTTAACTCTTTCTTTCTTCTTTCTTTCTTCTTTCTTACTTCTTTCTTTCTTACTTCTTTCTTTCTTCTTTCTTACTTCTTTCTTACTTCTTTCTTACTTCTTTCTTACTTCTTTCTTACTTCTTTCTTTCTTCTTTCTTTCTTCTTTCTTACTTCTTTCTTTCTTACTTCTTTCTTTCTTCTTTCTTTCTTCTTTCTTACTTCTTTCTTTCTTACTTCTTTCTTTCTTCTTTCTTCTTTCTTACTTCTTTCTTACTTCTTTCTTACTTCTTTCTTCTTTCTTCCTTCTTTCTTCTTTCTTTCTTCTTTCTTTCTTACTTCTTTCTTACTTCTTTCTTACTTCTTTCTAACTTCTTTCTTACTTCTTTTTTACTTCTTTCTAACTTCTTTCTTACTTCTTTCTTACTTCTTTCTTTCTTCTTTCTTTCCTACTTCTTTCCTACTACTTTCTTACTTCTTTCTTTCTTAATTCTTTCGTACTTCTATCGTACTTCTTTCATACCTCTTTCTTCTTTCTTTCTTATTTCTTTCTTACTTCTTTCTTTCTTCTTTCTAACTCCTTTCTTACTTCTTTCTTACTTCTTTCTTACTTCTTTCAAACTTCTTTCTTTCTTCTTTCTTTCTTCTTTATTTCTTCTTTCTTTCTTACTTCTTTCATACTTCTTTCTTACTTCTTTCTTTCTAACGTCTTTCTTACTTCTTTCTTACTTCTTTCTTAATTCTTTCTTACTTCTTTCTAACTTCCATTTTCTTCTTTCTTTCTTCTTTCTTTCTTCTTTCTTTCTTACTTCTTTCTTACTTATTTCTTACTTCTTTCTTTCTTACATCTTTCGTACTTATTTGTTACTTCTTTCTTTCTTACTTCTTTCTTACTTCTTTCCTCTTTCTTTCTTACTTATTTCTTACTTCTTTCTTTCTTCCTTCTTACTTCTTTCTTTCTTCTTTCTTAATTCTTTCTTTCTTCTTTCTTACTACTTTCTTACTTCTTTCTTTCTTCTTTCTTACTTCTTTCTTTCTTGTTTCTTACTTCTTTCTTTCTTCTTTCTTTCTTCTTTCTTCTTTCTTTCTTACTTCTTTCTTACTTCTTTCTTTCTTCTTTCTTACTTCTTTCTTTCTTACTTCTTTGTTACTTCTTTCTTACTTCTTTCTTACTTCTTTCTTACTTCTTTCTTACTTCATTCTAACTTCTTTCTTACTTCTTTCTAACTTCTTTCTTACTTCTTACTTCTTTCTTTCTTCTTTCTTTCTTACTTCTTTCTTACTTCTTTCTAACTTCTTTCTTTCTTCTTTCTTTCTTCTTTCTCACTTCTTTCTTACTTCTTTCTTACTTCTTTCTTACTTCTTTCTAACTTCTTTCTTTCTTCTTTCTTTCTTCTTTCTCACTTCTTTCTTACTTCTTTCTTACTTCTTTCTTACTTCTTTCTAACTTCTTTCTTTCTTCTTTCTTTCTTCTTTCTTTCTTCTTTCTTTCTTACTTCTTTCATACTTCTTTCTTACTTCTTTCTTTCTTACTTCTTTATTACTTCTTTCGTACTTCTTTCTTGCTTCTTTCTTACTTCTTTCTTACTTCTTTCTTACTTCTTTCTTACTTCTTTCTTACTTCTTTCTTACTTCTTTCTTACATCTTTCTTACTTCTTTCTTTCTTCTTTCTTAATTCTTTCTTTCTTCTTTCTTACTTCTTTCTTACTTCTTTCTTTCTTCTTTCTTACTTCTTTCTTTCTTCTTTCTTACTTCTTTCTTTCTTCTTTCTTTCTTCTTTCTTCTTTCTTTCTTACTTCTTTCTTTCTTCTTTCTTACCTCTTTCTTACTTTTTTCTTACTTCTTTCTTCTTTCTTTCTTACTTCTTTCTTACTTCTTTCTTCTTTCTTTCTTTCTTACTTCTTTCTTAATTCTTTCATACTTCTTTCTTACTTCTTTCTTACTTCTTTCTTACTTCTTTCTTCTTTCTTTCTTGCTTTTTCTTACTTCTTTCTTACTTCTTTCTTGCTTCTTTCTTTCTTCTTTCTTACTTCTTTCTTTCTTCTTTCTTCTTTCTTACTTCTTTCTTTCTTCTTTCTTACTTCATTCTAACTTCTTTCTTACTTCTTTCTTACTTCTTTCTTTCTTCTTTCTTACTTCTTTCTTTCTTACTTCTTTCTTACTTCTTTCTTACTTCTTTCTTACTTCTTTCTTACTTCATTCTAACTTCTTTCTTACTTCTTTCTAACTTCTTTCTTTCTTCTTTCTTTCTTCTTTCTCACTTCTTTCTTACTTCTTTCTTACTTCTTTCTAACTTCTTTCTTACTTCTTTCTTACTTCTTTCTAACTCCTTTCTTACTTCTTTCTTACTTATTTCTTACTTCTTTCTAACTTCTTACTTTCTTCTTTCTTTCTTCTTTCTTTCTTCTTTCTTTCTTACTTCTTTCATACTTCGTTCTTACTTCTTTCTTTCTTACTTCTTTATTACTTCTTTCGTACTTCTTTCTTGCTTCTTTCTTACTTCTTTCTTACTTCTTTCTTACTTCTTTCTTACTTCTTTCTTACTTCTTTCTAACTTCCTTTTTCTTCTTTCTTTCTTCTTTCTTTCTTCTTTCTTTCTTACTTCTTTCTTACTTATTTCTTACTTCTTTGTTTCTTACATCTTTCGTACTTCTTTCTTACTTCTTTCTTACTTCTTTCTTCTTTCTTTCTTACTTCTTTCTTACTTCTTTCTTTCTTCTTTCTTAATTCTTTCCTTCTTCTTTCTTACTTCTTTCTTTCTTCTTTCTTTTTTGTTTCTTACTTCTTTCTTTCTTACTTCTTTCTTTCTTCTTTCTTACTTCCTTCTTACTTCTTTCTTACTTCTTTCTTCTTTCTTTATTCCTTGTTTCTTACTTCTTTCTTACTTCTTTCTTACTTCTTTCTTACATCTTTCTTACTTATTTCTCTCTTCTTTCTTAATTCTTTCTTTCTTCTTTCTTATTTCTTACTTCTTTCTTACTTCTTTCTTTCTTCTTTCTTACTTCTTTCTTTCTTCTTTCTTACTTCTTTCTTTCTTCTTTCTTAATTCTTTCTTTCTTCTTTCTTATTTCTTACTTCTTTCTTACTTCTTTCTTTCTTCTTTCTTACTTCTTTCTTTCTTCTTTCTTACTTCTTTCTTTCTTCTTTCTTACTTCTTTCTTTCTTCTTTCTTACTTCTTTCTTTCTTACTTCTTTCTTTCTTCTTTCTTACTTCATTCTTACTTCTTTCTTACTTCTTTCTTCTTTCTTTCTTACTTCTTTCTTACTTCTTTCTTCTTTCTTTCTTACTTCTTTCTTCCTTCTTTCTTATTTCTTTCTTACTTCTTTCTTACTTCTTTCTAACTTATTTCTTACTTCTTTCTTACTTCTTTCTAACTTCTTTCTTTCTTATTTCTTTCTTCTTTCTTTCTTACTTCTTTCTTACTTCTTTCTTACTTCTTTCTAACTTCTTTCTTACTTCTCTCTTACTTCTTTCTAACTTCTTTCGTACTTCTATCTTACTTCTTTCTTTCTTCTTTCTTTCCTACTTCTACCTACTTCTTTCTATCTTCTTTCTTACTTCTTTCTTACTTCTTTCTTTCTTACTTCTTTTTTACTTCTTTCGTACTTCTTTCTTACTTCTTTCTTTCTTACTTCTTTCTTACTTCTTTCTTACTTCTTTCTTACTTCTTTCTTTCTTCTTTCTTACTTATTTCTTACTTCTTTCTTACTTCTTTCTTTCTTCTTTCTTACTTCTTTCTTTCTTATTTCTTTCTTACTCCTTTCATACTTTTTTCTTACTTCTTACTTTCTTACTTCTTTCTTTCTTCTTTCTTACTTCTTTCTTTCTTACTTCTTTCTTACTCCTTTCATACTTTTTTCTTACTTCTTACTTTCTTACTTCTTTCTTACTACTTTCTTACTTCTTTCTTACTTCTTTCCTACTTCTTTCTTCTTTCTTTCTTACTCCTTTCTTACTTCTTTCTTACTTCTTTCTTACTTCTTTCTTACTACTTTTTTCTTCTTTCTTTCTTCTTTCTTTCTTCTTTATTTCTTACTCCTTTCTTACTCCTTTCTTACTTCTTTCTTACTTCTTTCGTACTTCTTTCTTACTTCTTTCTTTCTTACTTCTTTCTTACTTCTTTCTTACTTCTTTCTTTCTTACTTCTTTCTTACTTCTTTCGTACTTCTTTCGTACTTCTTTCTTTCTTACTTCTTTCTTACTTCTTTCTTACTTCTTTCTTACTTCTTTCTTTCTTACTTCTTTCTTTCTTCTTTCGTACTTCTTTCTTTCTTAATTCTTTCTTACTTCTTTCTTCTTTCTTACTTCTTTCTTACTTCTTTCTTACTTCTTTCTTTCTTACTTCTTTCTTACTTCTTTCGTACTTCTTTCTTTCTTACTTCTTTCTAACTTCTTTCTTACTTCTTTCTTACTTCTTCCTTCTTTCTTTCTAACTTCTTTCTTACTTCTTTCGTACTTCTTTCTTTCTTACTTCTTTCTTACTTCTTTCTTTCTTCTTTCTTACTTCTTTCTTACTTCTTTCTTACTTCTTTCTGACTTCTTTCTTACTTCTTTCTTCTTTCATTCTTACTTCTTTCTTACTTCTTTCTTACTAATTTCTTACTTCTTTCGTACTTCTTTCTTACTTCTCTCTTACTTCTTTCTAAATTCTTTCTTTCTTCTTGCTTTCTTCTTTCTTTCTTACTTCTTTCTTACTTCTTTCTTCTTTCTTTCTTACTTCTTTCTTACTTCTTTTTTACTTCTTTCTTACTTCTTTCTAAGTTCTTTCTTACTTCTTTCTTTCTTGTTTCATTCTTACTTATTTCTTACTTCTTTCTTACTTCTTTCTTTCTTACTTCTTTCTTACTTCTTTCTTACTTCTTTCGTGCTTCTTTCTTACTTCTTTCTTTCTTAATTCTTTCTTACTTCTTTCTTACTTCTTTCTTACTTCTTTCTTACTTCTTTCTTACTTCTTTTGTACTTCTTTCTTACTTCTTTCTTCTTTCTTTCTTACTTCTTTCTTACTTCTTTCTAACATCTTTCTTACTTCTTTCTTTGTTCTTTCTTAATTCTTTCTTTCTTCTTTCTTTCTTACTTTTTCTTACTTCTTTCTTCTTTCTTTCTTCTTTCTTTCTTCTTTCTTACTTCTTCCTAACTTCTTTCTTACTTCTTTCTTCTTTCTTTCTTCTTTCTTTCTTACTTCTTTCTTACTTCTTTCTAACTTCTTTCTTTCTTCTATCTTTCTTCTTTCTCACTTCTTTCTTACTTCTTTCTTACTTCTTTCTAACTTCTTTCTTACTTCTTTCTTACTTCTTTTTAACTCCTTTCTTACTTCTTTCTTACTTCTTTCTTACTGCTTTCTAACTTCTTTCTTTCTTCTTTCTTTCTTCTTTCTTTCTTCTTTCTTTCTTACTTGTTTCATACTTCTTTCTTACTTCTATCTTTCTTACTTCTTTATTACTTCTTTCGTACTTCTTTCTTGCTTCTTTCTTACTTCTTTCTTACTTCTTTGTTATTTCTTTCTTACATCTTTCTTACTTCTTTCTAACTTCCTTTTTCTTCTTTCTTTCTTCTTTCTTTCTTCTTTCTTTCTTACTTCTTTCTTACTTATTTCTTACTTCTTTGTTTCTTACATCTTTCGTACTTCTTTCTTACTTCTTTCTTTCTTACTTCTTTCTTACTTCTTTCTTACTTCTTTCTTACTTCTTTCTTCTTTCTTTCTTACTTCTTTCTTACTTCTTTCTTTCTTCTTTCTTAATTCTTTCCTTCTTCTTTCTTACTTCTTTCTTTCTTCTTTCTTACCTCTTTCTTACTTCTTTCCTTCTTCTTTCTTTTTTGTTTCTTACTTCTTTCTTTCTTACTTCTTTCATTCTTCTTTCTTACTTCCTTCTTACTTCTTTCTTACTTCTTTCTTCTTTCTTTCTTACTTCTTTCTTACTTCTTTCTTACTTCTTTCTTACTTCTTTCTTACATCTTTCTTACTTATTTCATTCTTCTTTCTTAATTCTTTCTTTCTTCTTTCTTACTTCTTTCTAACATCTTTCTTACTTCTTTCTTACCTCTTTCTTACTTCTTTCGTTCTTCTTTCTTACATATTTCTTTCTTACTTTTTTCTTACTTATTTCTTACTTCTTTCTTACTTCTTTCCTACTTCTTTCGTACTTCTTTCTTACTTCTTTCTTACTTCTTTCTAACTTCTTTTTTCTTCATTCTTTCTTCTTTCTTTCTTCTTTCTTTCTTACTCCTTTATTACTTCTTTCTTTCTTACTTCTTTCTTACTTATTTCTTACTTCTTTCTTTCGTACTTCTTTCTCTCTTACTTCTTTCTTACATCTTTCTTACTTCTTTCTTACTTCTTTGTTACTTCTTTCTTACATCTTTCTTACTTCTTTCTTTCTTCTTTCTTAATTCTTTCTTTCTTCTTTCTTACTTCTTTCTTGCTTCTTTCTTACTTCTTTTTTCTTCTTTCTTTCTTCTTTCTTACATCTTTCTTTCTTACTTCTTTCTTTCTTCTTGCTTACTTCTTTCTTACTTCTTTCTAACTTCTTTTTTCTTCTTTCTTTCTTCTTTCTTTCCTACTTCTTTCTTACTTCTTTCTTACTTCTTTCTTTCTTACTTCTTTCGTACTTCTTTCTTCTTTCTTTCTTACTTCTTTCTTACTTCTTTCTTTCTTCTTTCTTACTTCTTTCTTTCTTCTTTCTTACATCTTTCTTACTTCTTTCTTACTTGTTTCTAACTTCTTTCTTACCTCTTTCTTACTTCTTTTAACTTCTTTCTTTTTTCTTCCTTTCTTCTTCCTTTCTTCTTTCTTTCTTCTTTCTTTCTTACTTCTTTCTTACTTCTTTCGTACTTCTTTCGTGCTTCTTTCGTACTTCTTTCTTTCTTACTTCTTTCTTACTTCTTTCTTACTTCTTTCTTACTTCTTTCTTACTTCTTTCTAACTTCTTTCTTACTTCTTTCTTACTTCTTTCTTACATTTTTCTTACTTCTTTCTTACCTTTTTCTTACTTCTTTCTAACTTCTTTCTTTCTTCTTCCTTTCTTCTTTCTTTCTTCTTTCTTTCTTCTTTATTTCTTACTTCTTTCTTACTTCTTTCTTATTTCTTTCTTTCTTATTTCTTTCTTACTTCTTTCTTACTTCTTTTTTACTTCTTTCTTACTTCTTTCTAACGTCTTTCTTTCTTCTTTCTTTCTTCTTTCATTCTTACTTCTTTCTTACTTCTTTCTTTCTTACTTCTTTCTTACTTGTTTCTTACTTCTTTCGTACTTCTTTCTTACTTCTTTCTTTCTTAATTCTTTCTTACTTCTTTCTTACTTCTTTCTTACTTCTTTCTTACTTCTTTTTTACTTCTTTCTTACTTCTTTCTTCTTTCTTTCTTACTTCTTTCTTACTTCTTTCTTACTTCTTTCTTACTTCTTTCTTACTTCTTTCTTACTTCTTTCTTTCTTACTTCTTTCTTACTTCTTTCTTACTTCTTTCGTATTTCTTTCTTACTTCTTTCTTTCTTCTTTCTTACTTCTGTCTTACTTATTTCTTAGTACTTTCTGCTTTCTTTCTTACTTCTTTCTTACTTCTTTCTTACTTCTTTCTTTCTTCTTTCTTAATTCTTTCTTTCTACTTTCTAACTTCTTTCTTACTTCTTTCTTACTTCTTTCTTACTTCTTTCTTGCTTCTTTCTTCTTTCTTTCTTACTTCTTTCTTACTTCTTTCTTACTTCTTTCTTACTTCTTTCTTACTTCTTTCTTACTTCTAACTTCTTTATTACTTCCTTCTTACTTCTTTCTAACTTCTTTCTTTCTTCTTGCTTTCTTCTTTCTTTCTTACTTCTTTCTTACTTCTTTCTTACTTCTTTCTTTCTTACTTCTTTCTTACTTCTTTTTTACTTCTTTCTTACTTCTTTCTAACTTATTTCTTTCTTCTTTCTTTCTTCTTTCATTGTTACTTCTTTCTTACTTCTTTCTTACTTCTTTCTTTCTTACTTCTTTCGTACTTCTTTCTTTCTTACTTCCTTCTTACTTCTTTCTTACTTCTTTCTTACTTCTTTCTTTCTTCTTTCATACTTCTTTATTACTTCTTTCTTACTTCTTTCTTACTTCTTTCTAACTTCTTTCTTTCTTCTTGCTTTCTTCTTTCTTTCTTACTACTTTCTTACTTCTTTCTTACTTCTTTCCTACTTCTTTCTTCTTTCTTTCTTACTCCTTTCTTACTTCTTTCTTACTTCTTTCTTACTTCTTTCTTACTACTTTTTTCTTCTTTCTTTCTTCTTTCTTTCTTACTCCTTTCTTACTCCTTTCTTACTTCTTTCTTACTTCTTTCGTACTTCTTTCTTACTTCTTTCTTTCTTTCTTCTTTCTTACTTCTTTCTTACTTCTTTCTTTCTTACTTCTTTCTTACTTCTTTCGTACTTCTTTCGTACTTCTTTCTTTCTTACTTCTTTCTTACTTCTTTCTTACTTCTTTCTTACTTCTTTCTTACTTCTTTCTTTCTTACTTCTTTCTTACTTCTTTCGTACTTCTTTCTTTCTTAATTCTTTCTTACTTCTTTCTTCTTTCTTACTTCTTTCTTACTTCTTTCTTACTTCTTTCTTTCTTACTTCTTTCTTACTTCTTTCGTACTTCTTTCTTTCTTACTTCTTTCTAACTTCTTTCTTACTTCTTTCTTACTTCTTCCTTACTTCTTTCTTTCTAACTTCTTTCTTACTTCTTTCGTACTTCTTTCTTTCTTACTTCTTTCTTACTTCTTTCTTTCTTCTTTCTTAATTCTTTCTTACTTCTTTCTTACTTCTTTCTGACTTCTTTCTTACTTCTTTCTTCTTTCATTCTTACTTCTTTCTTACTTCTTTCTTACTTCTTTCTTACTTCTTTCGTACTTCTTTCTTACTTCTCTCTTACTTCTTTCTAAATTCTTTCTTTCTTCTTGCTTTCTTCTTTCTTTCTTACTTCTTTCTTACTTCTTTCTTCTTTCTTTCTTACTTCTTTCTTACTTCTTTTTTACTTCTTTCTTACTTCTTTCTAAGTTCTTTCTTACTTCTTTCTTTCTTGTTTCATTCTTACTTCTTTCTTACTTCTTTCTTTCTTACTTCTTTCTTACTTCTTTCTTACTTCTTTCGTGCTTCTTTCTTACTTCTTTCTTTCTTAATTCTTTCTTACTTCTTTCTTACTTCTTTCTTACTTCTTTCTTACTTCTTTCTTCTTTCTTTCTTACTTTTTCTTACTTCTTTCTTCTTTCTTTCTTCTTTCTTTCTTCTTTCTTACTTCTTTCTAACTTCTTTCTTACTTCTTTCTTCCTTCTTTCTTCTTTCTTTCTTACTTCTTTCTTACTTCTTTCTAACTTCTTTCTTTCTTCTATCTTTCTTCTTTCTCACTTCTTTCTTACTTCTTTCTTACTCCTTTCTAACTTCTTTCTTACTTCTTTCTTACTTCTTTCTAACTCCTTTCTTACTTCTTTCTTACTTCTTTCTTACTTCTTTCTAACTACTTTCTTTCTTCTTTCTTTCTTCTTTCTTTCTTCTTTCTTTCTTACTTGTTTCATACTTCTTTCTTACTTCTATCTTTCTTACTTCTTTATTACTTCTTTCGTACTTCTTTCTTGCTTCTTTCTTACTTCTTTCTTACTTCTTTCTTATTTCTTTCTTACTTCTTTCTTACTTCTTTCTAACTTCCTTTTTCTTCTTTCTTTCTTCTTTCTTTCTTCTTTCTTTCTTACTTCTTTCTTACTTATTTCTTACTTCTTTGTTTCTTACATCTTTCGTACTTCTTTCTTACTTCTTTCTTTCGTACTTCTTTCTTACTTCTTTCTTACTTCTTTCTTACTTCTTTCTTCTTTCTTTCTTACTTCTTTCTTACTTCTTTCTTTCTTCTTTCTTAATTCTTTCCTTCTTCTTTCTTACTTCTTTCTTTCTTCTTTCTTACCTCTTTCTTACTTCTTTCCTTCTTCTTTCTTTTTTGTTTCTTACTTCTTTCTTTCTTACTTCTTTCATTCTTCTTTCTTACTTCCTTCTTACTTCTTTCTTACTTCTTTCTTCTTTCTTTCTTACTTCTTTCTTACTTCTTTCTTACTTCTTTCTTACTTCTTTCTTACATCTTTCTTACTTATTTCATTCTTCTTTCTTAATTCTTTCTTTCTTCTTTCTTACTTCTTTCTTACTTCTTTCTTTCTTCTTTCTTACTTCTTTCTTACTTCTTTCTTACTTCTTTCGTACTTCTTTCTTACTTCTTTCTTCTTTCTTTCTTACTTCTTTCTTACTTCTTTCTAACATCTTTCTTACTTCTTTCTTTGTTCTTTCTTAATTCTTTCTTTCTTCTTTCTTACTTCTTTCTTACATCTTTCTTACTTCTTTCTTTCTTCTTTCGTTCTTCTTTCTTACATATTTCTTTCTTACTTTTTTCTTACTTATTTCTTACTTCTTTCTTACTTCTTTCCTACTTCTTTCGTACTTCTTTCTTACTTCTTTCTTACTTCTTTCTAACTTCTTTTTTCTTCTTTCTTTCTTCTTTCTTTCTTCTTTCTTTCTTACTTCTTTATTACTTCTTTCTTTCTTACTTCTTTCTTACTTATTTCTTACTTCTTTCTTTCGTACTTCTTTCTCTCTTACTTCTTTCTTACATCTTTCTTACTTCTTTCTTACTTCTTTGTTACTTCTTTCTTACATCTTTCTTACTTCTTTCTTTCTTCTTTCTTAATTCTTTCTTTCTTCTTTCTTACTTCTTTCTTGCTTCTTTCTTACTTCTTTTTTCTTCTTTCTTTCTTCTTTCTTACATCTTTCTTTCTTACTTCTTTCTTTCTTCTTTCTTACTTCTTTCTTACTTCTTTCTAACTTCTTTTTTCTTCTTTCTTTCTTCTTTCTTTCCTACTTCTTTCTTACTTCTTTCTTTCTTACTTCTTTCGTACTTCTTTCTTCTTTCTTTCTTACTTCTTTCTTACTTCTTTCTTTCTTCTTTCTTACTTCTTTCTTACTTCTTTCTTTCTTCTTTCTTAATTCTTTCCTTCTTCTTTCTTACTTCTTTCTTTCTTCTTTCTTACTTCTTTTAACTTCTTTCCTTCTTCTTTCTTTCTTATTCCTTTCTTCTTCCTTTCTTCTTTCTTTCTTCTTTCTTTCTTACTTCTTTCTTACTTCTTTATTACTTCTTTCGTACTTCTTTCTTGCTTCTTTCTTACTTCTTTCTTACTTCTTTCTTACTTCTTTCTTACTTCTTTCTTACTTCTTTCTAACTTCTTTCTTACTTCTTTCTTACTTCTTTCTAACATCTTTCTTACTTCTTTCTTACCTTTTTCTTACTTCTTTCTAACTTCTTTCTTTCTTCTTCCTTTCTTCTTCCTTTCTTCTTTCTTTCTTCTTTCTTTCTTCTTTCTTTCTTACTTCTTTCTTATTCTTTCTTATTTCTTTCTTTCTTACTTCTTTCTTACTTCTTTCTTTCTTACTTCCTTCTTACTTCTTTTTTACTTCTTTCTTACTTCTTTCTAACTTCTTTCTTTCTTCTTTCTTTCTTCTTTCATTCTTACTTCTTTCTTACTTCTTTCTTTCTTACTTCTTTCTTACTTCTTTCTTACTTCTTTCGTACTTCTTTCTTACTTCTTTCTTTCTTAATTCTTTCTTACTTCTTTCTTACTTCTTTCTTACTTCTTTCTTACTTCTTTTTTACTTCTTTCTTACTTCTTTCTTCTTTCTTTCTTACTTCTTTCTTACTTCTTTCTTACTTCTTTCTTACTTCTTTCTTTCCTCTTTCTTACTTCTTTCTTTCTTCTTTCTTACTTCTTTCTTTCTTCTTTCTTACTTATTTCTTGCTTCTTTCTTACTTCTTTCTTTCTTCTTTCTTACTTCTTTCTTTCTTACTTTTTTCTTAATTCTTTCTTACTTCTTTCTTCTTTCTTTCTTACTTCTTTCTTACTTCTTTCTTACTTCTTTCTTACTTCTTTCTAACTTCTTTTTTCTTCTTTCTTTCTTCTTTCTTTCTTCTTTCTTTCTACTTCTTTCCTACTTCTTTCTTACTTCTTTCTTTCTTACTTCTTTCGTACTTCTTTCTTACTTCTTTCTTTCTTACTTCTTTATTTCTTACTTCTTTCTTACTTCTTTCTTACTTCTTTCTTACTTCTTTCTTCTTTCTTTATTATTTCTTTCTTACTTCGTTCTTTCTTCTTTCTAACTTCTTTCTTACTTCTTTCTTACTTCTTTCTAACTTCTTTCTTACTTCTTTCTTCTTTCTTCTTTCTTTCTTACTTCTTTCGTACTTCTTTCTTTCTTACTTCCTTCTTACTTCTTTCTTACTTCTTTCTTACTTCTTTCTTTCTTCTTTCATACTTCTTTCTTACTTCTTTCTTACTTCTTTCTTACTTCTTTCTAACTTCTTTCTTTCTTCTTGCTTTCTTCTTTCTTTCTTACTTCTTTCTTACTTCTTTCTTACTTCTTTCTTTCTTACTTCTTTCTTCTTTTTTACTTCTTTCTTACTTCTTTCTAACTTCTTTCTTTCTTCTTTCTTTCTTCTTTCATTCTTACTTCTTTCTTACTTCTTTCGTATTTCTTTCTTACTTCTTTCTTTCTTCTTTCTTACTTCTGTCTTACTTATTTCTTAGCACTTTCTGCTTTCTTTCTTACTTCTTTCTTACTTCTTTCTTTCTTCTTTCTTAATTCTTTCTTTCTACTTTCTAACTTCTTTCTTACTTCTTTCTTACTTCTTTCTTACTTCTTTCTTACTTCTTTCTTCTTTCTTTCTTACTTCTTTCTTACTTCTTTCTTACTTCTTTCTTTCTTACTTCTTTCTTACTTCTTTTTTACTACTTTCTTACTTCTTTCTAACTTATTTCTTTCTTCTTTCTTTCTTCTTTCATTGTTACTTCTTTCTTCCTTCTTTTTTACTTCTTTCTTTCTTACTTCTTTCTTACTTCTTTCGTACTTCTTTCTTACTTCTTTCTTTCTTACTTCTTTCTTACTTCTTTATTACTTCTTTCATACTTATTTCTTACTTCTTACTAACTTCTTTCTTACTTCTTTCTGACTTCTTTCTTCTTTCTTTTTTACTTCTTTCTTCATTCTTTCTTCATTCTTTCTTACTTCTTTCTTACTTCTTTCTTTCTTCTTTCTTTCTTCTTTCTTTCTTACTTCTTTCTTACTTCTTTCTTACTTCTTTCTTCCTTTCTTCTTGCTTTCTTCTTTCTTTCTTATTTCTAAATTCTTTCTAACTTCTTTCTAACTTCTTTCTTACTTCTCTCTTACTTCTTTCTTACTTCTTTCTTTCTTCTTCCTTTCTTCTTTCTTTCATCTTTCTTTCTTCTTTCTTTCTTACTTCTTTCTTACTTCTTTCTTACTTCTTTCTTTCTTCTTTCTTTCTTCTTTCTTTCTTACTTCTTTCTTACTTCTTTCTTACTTCTTTCTTACTTCTTTCTTTCTTACTTCTTTCTTACTTCTTTCGTACTTCTTTCTTATTTCTTTATTTCTTCTTTCTTACTTCTTTCTTACTTCTTTCTTACTTCTTTCTAACTTCTTTCTTACTTCTTTCCTACTTCTTTCTAACTTCTTTCTTTCTTCTTGCTTTCTTCTTTCTTACTTAGTTCTTTCTTACTTCTTTCTTTATAACTTCTTTCTTACTTCTTTCTTACTTCTTTCTAACTTCTTTCTTACTTCTTTCTTACTTCTTTCTTCTTTCTTTCTTACTTCTTTCGTACTTCTTTCTTACTTCTTTCTTTCTTACTTCTTTCTTACTTCTTTATTACTTCTTTCATACTTATTTCTTACTTCTTACTAACTTCTTTCTTACTTCTTTCTGACTTCTTTCTTCTTTCTTTTTTACTTCTTTCTTCATTCTTTCTTCATTCTTTCTTACTTCTTTCTTACTTCTTTCTTTATTCTTTCTTACTTCTTTCTTACTTCTTTCTTTCTTCTTTCTTTCTTCTTTCTTTCTTACTTCTTTCTTACTTCTTTCTTACTTCTTTCTTCCTTTCTTCTTGCTTTCTTCTTTCTTTCTTATTTCTAAATTCTTTCTAACTTCTTTCTAACTTCTTTCTTACTTCTCTCTTACTTCTTTCTTACTTCTTTCTTTCTTCTTCCTTTCTTCTTTCTTTCATCTTTCTTTCTTCTTTCTTTCTTACTTCTTTCTTACTTCTTTCTTACTTCTTTCTTTCTTCTTTCTTTCTTCTTTCTTTCTTACTTCTTTCTTACTTCTTTCTTACTTCTTTCTTACTTCTTTCTTTCTTACTTCTTTCTTACTTCTTTCGTACTTCTTTCTTATTTCTTTATTTCTTCTTTCTTACTTCTTTCTTACTTCTTTCTTACTTCTTTCTAACTTCTTTCTTACTTCTTTCCTACTTCTTTCTAACTTCTTTCTTTCTTCTTGCTTTCTTCTTTCTTACTTAGTTCTTTCTTACTTCTTTCTTTATAACTTCTTTCTTACTTCTTTCTTACTTCTTTCTAACTTCTTTCTTACTTCTTTCTTACTTCTTTCTTCTTTCTTTCTTACTTCTTTCGTACTTCTTTCTAACTTCTTTTTAACTACTTTCTTACTTCTTTCTTTCTTACTTCTTTCTTACTTCTTTCTTTCTTTCTTCTTTCTTACTTCTTTCGTACTTCTTTCTTACTTCTTTCTTACTTCTTTCTAACTTCTTTCTTTCTTCTTGCTTTCTTCTTTCTTTCTTACTTCTTTCTTACTTCTTTCTTACTTCATTCTTTCTTCTTTCCTACTTCTTTCTTACTTCTTTCTTACTTCTTTCTAACTTCTTTCTAACTTCTTTCTTACTTCTTTCTTCATTCCTTCTTACTTCTATCTTACGTCTTTCATACTTCTTTCTTACTTCTTTCTTACTTCTTTCTTACTTCTTTCTTTCTTACTTCTTTCTTACTTCTTTCATACTTCTTTCTTACTTCTTTCTTACTTCTATCTTCTTTCTTTCTTACTTCTTTCTTACTTCTTTCTTACTTCCTTCTTACTTCTTTCTTACTTCTTTCTTACTTCTTTCTTACTTCTTACTTACTTCTTTCTTTCTTACTTCTTTCTTACTTCTTTCTTATTTCTTTCTTCTTTCTTTCTTACTTCTTTCTTACTTCTTTCTTACTTCTTTCTTTCTTCTTTATTACTTCTTTCTTTCTTCTTTCTTACTTCTTTCCTACTTCATTCTTCTTTCTTTCTTACTTCTTTCTTACTTCTTTCTTACTTCTTTCTTACTTCTTTCTTTCTTCTTTCTTACTTCTTTCTTCATTCCTTCTTACTTCTTTCTTACTTCTTTCTTACCTCTTTCTTACTTCTTTCTTACTTCTTTCTTACTTCTTTCTTTCTTACTTCTTTCTTACTTTTTTCATACTTTTTTCATACTTCTTTCTTACTTCTTTCTTACTTCTTTCTTACTTCTTTCTTACTTCTTTCTTACTTCTTTCTAACTTCTTTCTTACTTCTTTCTTACTTCTTTCTTACTTCTTTCTTTCTTACCTCTTTCTTACTTCTTTCGTACTTCGTTCTTACTTTTTTCTTACTTATTTCTTCTTTCTTTCTTGCTTCTTTCTTTCTTCTTTCTTACTTCTTTCTTACTTCTTTCTTACTTCTTTCTAACTTCTTTCTTAATTCTTTCTTCTTTCTTTCTTTCTTCTTTCTTACTTCTTTCTTACTTTTTTCATACTTTTTTCATACTTCTTTCTTACTTCTTTCTTACTTCTTTCTTACTTCTTTCTTACTTCTTTCTTACTTCTTTCTAACATCTTTCTTACTTCTTTTTACTTCTTTCTTACTTCTTTCTTTCTTACCTCTTTCTTACTTCTTTCGTACTTCGTTCTTACTTTTTTCTTACTTCTTTCTTCTTTCTTTCTTACTTCTTTCTTTCTTCTTTCTTACTTCTTTCTTACTTCTTTCTTACTTCTTTCTAACTTCTTTCTTAATTCTTTCTTCTTTCTTTCTTTCTTCTTTCTTACTTCTTTCTTTCTTCTTTCTTACTTCTTTCTTACTTCTTTCTTACTTCTTTCTAACTTCTTTTTTCTTCTTTCTTACTTCTTTCTTACTTCTTTCATATTTCTTTCTTACTTCTTTCTTACTTCTTTCTTACTTCTTTCTTACTTCTTTCCAACCTCTTTCTTTCTTCTTTCTTTCTCCTTTCTTACTTCTTTCTTACTTCTTTCTTACTTCTTTCTTACTTCTTTTTTCTTTCTTTCTTACTTCTTTCTTACTTCTTTCTAACTTCTTTCTTACTTCTTTCTTACTTCTTTCTTACTTCTTTCTTTCTTACTTCTTTCTTAATTCTTTCTTACTTCTTTCTTACTTCTTTCGTACTTCTTTCTTACTTCTTTCTTTCTTAATTCTTTCTTACTTCTTTCTTACTTCTTTCTTACTTCTTTCTTACTTCTTTTTTACTTCTTTCTTACTTCTTTCTTCTTTCTTTCTTACTTCTTTCTTACTTCTTTCTTACTTCTTTCTTACTTCTTTCTTTCTTACTTCTTTCGTACTTCTTTCTTACTTCTTTCTTTCTTACTTCTTTATTTCTTACTTCTTTCTTACTTCTTTCTTACTTCTTTCTTACTTCTTTCTTCTTTCTTTATTATTTCTTTCTTACTTCGTTCTTTCTTCTTTCTAACTTCTTTCTTACTTCTTTCTTACTTCTTTCTAACTTCTTTCTTACTTCTTTCTTACTTCTTTCTTCTTTCTTTCTTACTTCTTTCGTACTTCTTTCTTTCTTACTTCCTTCTTACTTCTTTCTTACTTCTTTCTTACTTCTTTCTTTCTTCTTTCATACTTCTTTCTTACTTCTTTCTTACTTCTTTCTTACTTCTTTCTAACTTCTTTCTTTCTTCTTGCTTTCTTCTTTCTTTCTTACTTCTTTCTTACTTCTTTCTTACTTCTTTCTTTCTTACTTCTTTCTTCTTTTTTACTTCTTTCTTACTTCTTTCTAACTTCTTTCTTTCTTCTTTCTTTCTTCTTTCATTCTTACTTCTTTCTTACTTCTTTCGTATTTCTTTCTTACTTCTTTCTTTCTTCTTTCTTACTTCTGTCTTACTTATTTCTTAGCACTTTCTGCTTTCTTTCTTACTTCTTTCTTACTTCTTTCTTTCTTCTTTCTTAATTCTTTCTTTCTACTTTCTAACTTCTTTCTTACTTCTTTCTTACTTCTTTCTTACTTCTTTCTTACTTCTTTCTTCTTTCTTTCTTACTTCTTTCTTACTTCTTTCTTACTTCTTTCTTTCTTACTTCTTTCTTACTTCTTTTTTACTTCTTTCTTACTTCTTTCTAACTTATTTCTTTCTTCTTTCTTTCTTCTTTCATTGTTACTTCTTTCTTCCTTCTTTTTTACTTCTTTCTTTCTTACTTCTTTCTTACTTCTTTCTTACTTCTTTCGTACTTCTTTCTTACTTCTTTCTTTCTTACTTCTTTCTTACTTCTTTATTACTTCTTTCATACTTATTTCTTACTTCTTACTAACTTCTTTCTTACTTCTTTCTGACTTCTTTCTTCTTTCTTTTTTACTTCTTTCTTCATTCTTTCTTCATTCTTTCTTACTTCTTTCTTACTTCTTTCTTTATTCTTTCTTACTTCTTTCTTACTTCTTTCTTTCTTCTTTCTTTCTTCTTTCTTTCTTACTTCTTTCTTACTTCTTTCTTACTTCTTTCTTCCTTTCTTCTTGCTTTCTTCTTTCTTTCTTATTTCTAAATTCTTTCTAACTTCTTTCTAACTTCTTTCTTACTTCTCTCTTACTTCTTTCTTACTTCTTTCTTTCTTCTTCCTTTCTTCTTTCTTTCATCTTTCTTTCTTCTTTCTTTCTTACTTCTTTCTTACTTCTTTCTTACTTCTTTCTTTCTTCTTTCTTTCTTCTTTCTTTCTTACTTCTTTCTTACTTCTTTCTTACTTCTTTCTTACTTCTTTCTTTCTTACTTCTTTCTTACTTCTTTCGTACTTCTTTCTTATTTCTTTATTTCTTCTTTCTTACTTCTTTCTTACTTCTTTCTTACTTCTTTCTAACTTCTTTCTTACTTCTTTCCTACTTCTTTCTAACTTCTTTCTTTCTTCTTGCTTTCTTCTTTCTTACTTAGTTCTTTCTTACTTCTTTCTTTATAACTTCTTTCTTACTTCTTTCTTACTTCTTTCTAACTTCTTTCTTACTTCTTTCTTACTTCTTTCTTCTTTCTTTCTTACTTCTTTCGTACTTCTTTCTAACTTCTTTTTAACTACTTTCTTACTTCTTTCTTTCTTACTTCTTTCTTACTTCTTTCTTTCTTTCTTCTTTCTTACTTCTTTCGTACTTCTTTCTTACTTCTTTCTTACTTCTTTCTAACTTCTTTCTTTCTTCTTGCTTTCTTCTTTCTTTCTTACTTCTTTCTTACTTCTTTCTTACTTCATTCTTTCTTCTTTCCTACTTCTTTCTTACTTCTTTCTTACTTCTTTCTAACTTCTTTCTAACTTCTTTCTTACTTCTTTCTTCATTCCTTCTTACTTCTATCTTACGTCTTTCATACTTCTTTCTTACTTCTTTCTTACTTCTTTCTTACTTCTTTCTTTCTTACTTCTTTCTTACTTCTTTCATACTTCTTTCTTACTTCTTTCTTACTTCTATCTTCTTTCTTTCTTACTTCTTTCTTACTTCTTTCTTACTTCCTTCTTACTTCTTTCTTACTTCTTTCTTACTTCTTTCTTACTTCTTACTTACTTCTTTCTTTCTTACTTCTTTCTTACTTCTTTCTTATTTCTTTCTTCTTTCTTTCTTACTTCTTTCTTACTTCTTTCTTACTTCTTTCTTTCTTCTTTATTACTTCTTTCTTTCTTCTTTCTTACTTCTTTCCTACTTCATTCTTCTTTCTTTCTTACTTCTTTCTTACTTCTTTCTTACTTCTTTCTTACTTCTTTCTTTCTTCTTTCTTACTTCTTTCTTCATTCCTTCTTACTTCTTTCTTACTTCTTTCTTACCTCTTTCTTACTTCTTTCTTACTTCTTTCTTACTTCTTTCTTTCTTACTTCTTTCTTACTTTTTTCATACTTTTTTCATACTTCTTTCTTACTTCTTTCTTACTTCTTTCTTACTTCTTTCTTACTTCTTTCTTACTTCTTTCTAACTTCTTTCTTACTTCTTTCTTACTTCTTTCTTACTTCTTTCTTTCTTACCTCTTTCTTACTTCTTTCGTACTTCGTTCTTACTTTTTTCTTACTTCTTTCTTCTTTCTTTCTTACTTCTTTCTTTCTTCTTTCTTACTTCTTTCTTACTTCTTTCTTACTTCTTTCTAACTTCTTTCTTAATTCTTTCTTCTTTCTTTCTTTCTTCTTTCTTACTTCTTTCTTACTTTTTTCATACTTTTTTCATACTTCTTTCTTACTTCTTTCTTACTTCTTTCTTACTTCTTTCTTACTTCTTTCTTACTTCTTTCTAACTTCTTTCTTACTTCTTTCTTACTTCTTTCTTACTTCTTTCTTTCTTACCTCTTTCTTACTTCTTTCGTACTTCGTTCTTACTTTTTTCTTACTTCTTTCTTCTTTCTTTCCTACTTCTTTCTTTCTTCTTTCTTACTTCTTTCTTACTTCTTTCTTACTTCTTTCTAACTTCTTTCTTAATTCTTTCTTCTTTCTTTCTTTCTTCTTTCTTACTTCTTTCTTTCTTCTTTCTTACTTCTTTCTTACTTCTTTCTTACTTCTTTCTATCTTCTTTTTTCTTCTTTCTTACTTCTTTCTTACTTCTTTCATATTTCTTTCTTACTTCTTTCTTACTTCTTTCTTACTTCTTTCTTACTTCTTTCCAACCTCTTTCTTTCTTCTTTCTTTCTCCTTTCTTACTTCTTTCTTACTTCTTTCTTACTTCTTTTTTCTTTCTTTCTTACTTCTTTCTTACTTCTTTCTAACTTCTTTCTTACTTCTTTCTTACTTCTTTCTTACTTCTTTCTTTCTTACTTCTTTCTTAATTCTTTCTTACTTCTTTCTTACTTCTTTCTTACTTCTTTCTTCATTCCTTCTTACTTCTTTATTGCTTCTTTGTTACTTCTTTCTTACTTCTTTCTTAATTCTTTCTTTCTTCTTTCTTTCTTTCTTCTCTCTTTCTTCTTTCTTTCTTCTTTCTTTCTTCTTCCTTTCTTACTTCTATCTTACTTCTTTCTTACTTCTTTCTTACTTCTTTCTTTCTTCATTCTTACTTCTTTCTTACTTATTTCTTACTTCCTTCTTACTTCTTTCTAAATTCTTTTTTCTTCTTTCTTTCTTCTTTCTTCTTTCTTTCTTACTTCTGTCTTACTTCTTTCTTACTTTCTTCTTACTTCTTTCTTACTTCTTTCTTACTTCTTTATTACTTCTTTCTTACTTCATTCTAACTTCTTACTTCTTTCTTATTTCTTTCTAACTTCTTTCTTTCTTCTTTCTTCTTTCTTACTTCTTTCCTCTTTCTTCTTTCTTTCTTACTTCTTTCTTACTTCTTTCTTACTTTTTTTTACTTCTCTCTTACTTCTTTCTTACTTCTTTCTTACTTCTTTCTAACTTCTTACTTCTTTCTTATTTCTTTCTAACTTCTTTCTTTCTTCTTTCTTTCTTCTTTCTTACTTCTTTCTTCTTTCTTCTTTCTTTCTTACTTCTTTCTTACTTCTTTCTTACTTTTTTCTTACTTCTTTCTTACTTCTTTCTTACTTCTTTCTTCTTTCTTACTTCTTTCATCTTTCTTTCTTACTTCTTTCTTACTTCTTTCTTACTTCTTTCTTACTTCTTTCTAACTTCTTTCTTACTTCTTTCTTACTTCTTTCTTACTTCTTTCTAACTTCTTTCTTTCTTCTTTCTTTCTTCTTTCTTTCTTCTTTCTTTCTTACTTCTTTCTTACTTCTTTCTTACTTCTTTCCAACTTCTTTCTTTCTTCTTTCTTTCTTCTTTCTTACTTCTTTCTTACTTCTTTCTTCTTTCTTTCTTACTTCCTTCTTACTTCTTTCTTACTTCTTTCTTACTTCTTTCTTACTTCTTCTTTCTTTCTTACTTCTTTCTTTCTTCTTTCTTACTTCTTTCTAACTTCTTTCTTACTTCTTTCTTACTTCTTTCTTTCTATTTCTTTCTTCTTTCTTTCTTCTTTCTTTCTTACTTCTTTCTTACTTCTTTCTTACTTCTTTCGTACTTCTTTCTTACTTCTTTCTTACTTCTTTCTTAATTCTTTCTTACTTCTTTCTTACTTCTTTCTCACTTCTTTCTTACTTCTTTCTTTCTTCTTTCTTACTTCTTTCTTACTTCTTTCTTACTTCTTTCTAACTTCTTTCTTTCTTACTTCTTTCTTACTTCTTTCGTACTTCTTTCTTCTTTCTTTCTTCTCTCTTACTTCTTTCTTACTTCTTTCTTAGTTCTTTCTTACTTCTTTCTTTCTTCTTTCTTACTTCTTTCTAAAATCTTTCTTTCTTCTTTCTTTCTTCTCTCTTTCTTCTCTCTTTCTTCTTTCTTTCTTCTTTCTTTTTTCTTTCTCTATTCTCTCTTTCTTTCTTCTTTCTTTCCTTCTTCTTTCTTTCTTCTTTCTTTCTTATTTCTTTCTTATTTCTTACTTCTTTCTTTCTTACTTCTTTCTTACTTCTTTCTTTCTTACTTCTTTCTTACTTCTTTCTTACTTTTTCTTACTTCTTTCTAAATTCTTTCTTAATTCTTTCTTACTTCTTTCTTACTTCTTTCTTACTTCTTACTAACTTCTTTCTTACTTCTTTCTTACTTCTTTCTAACTACTTTCTTACTTCTTTCTTAATTCTTTCTTACTTCTTTCTAACTTCTTTCTTACTTCTTTCTTACTTCTTTCTTACTTCTTTCTAACTTCTTTCTATCTTCTTTCTTTCTTTCTTCTTTCTTTCCTCTTTCTTTCTTCTTTCTTTCTTTTTTCTTTCTTCTTTCTTTCTTTCTTCTTTCCTTCTTCTTTGTTTCTTCTTTCTTTCTTCTTTCTTTCTTCTCTCTTTCTTCTCTCTTTCTTCTTTCTTTCTTCTTTCTTTTTTCTTTCTCTCTTCTCTCTTTCTTTCTTCTTTCTTTCTTCTTTCATTCTTCTTTCTTTCTTGTTTCTTTCTTTCTTCTTTCTTTCTTCTTTCTTTCATCTTTCTTTCTTATTTCTTACTTCTTTCTAACTTCTTTCTTTCTTTCTTCTTTCTAACTTCTTTCTTTCTTCTCTCTTTATTCTTTCTTTCTTCTTTCTTTCTTCTTTCTTTCTTACTTCTTTCTTTCTTCCTTCTTACTTCTTTCTTACTTCTTTCTTAATTCTTTCTTACTTCTTTCTTATTCTTCATTACTTCTTTCTTTCTTTTTTCTTACTTCTTTCTAACTTCTTTCTTTCTTCTTTCTTTCTTCTTTCTTTCTTCTTTCTTTCTTACTTCTTTCTTACTTCTTTCTTACTTTTTTCTTACTTATTTCTTTCTTACTTCTTTCTTACTTCTTTCTTACTCCTTTCTTACTTCTTTCTTCTTTCTTTGTTTCTTCTTTCTTACTTCTTTCTTACTTCTTTCTTCTTTCTTTCTTACTTCTTTCTTACTTCTTTCTTACGTTTTTCCTTACTTCTTTCTTTCTTCTTTCTTACTTCTTTCTTACTTCTTACTTCTTTCTTTCTTACTTCTTTCTTCCTTCTTTCTTACTTCTTTCTAACTTCTTTCTTTCTTCTTTCTTTCTTCTTTCTTACTTCTTTCTTTCTTACTTCTTTCTTACTTCTTTCTTTCTTCTTTCTTACTTCTTTCTTACTTCTTTCTTTACTTCTTTCTTACTTCTTTCTTTCTTCTTTCTTACTTCTTTCTTACTTCTTTCTTACTTCTTTCTTACTTCTTTCTAACTTCTTTCTTTCTTACTTCTTTCTTACTTCTTTCGTACTTCTTTCTTCTTTCTTTCTTCTCTCTTACTTCTTTCTTACTTCTTTCTTACTTCTTTCTTACTTCTTTCTTTCTTCTTTCTTACTTCTTTCTAACTTCTTTCTTTCTTCTTTCTTTCTTCTTTCTTTCTTTCTTCTTTCTTACTTCTTTCTTTCTTCTTTCTTACTTCTTTCTTACTTATTTCTTACTTATTTCTTATTTCTTTCTTTCTTTCTTCTTTCTTACTCCTTTCTAGCTTCTTTTTTTCTTGTTTCTTACTTCTTTCTTACTTCTTTCTTACTTCTTTCTTACTTCTTTCTTACTTCTTTCTAACTTCTTTCTTTCTTCTTTCTTTCTTTCTTCTTTCTTTCTTCTCTCTTTCTTCTCTCTTTCTTCTTTCTTTCTTCTTTCTTTTTTCTTTTTCTCTACTCTCTTTCTTTCTTCTTTCTTTTTTCTTTCTTTCCTCTTTCTTTCTTCTTTCTTCCTTTCTTCTTTCTTTCTTCTTTCTTTCTTAATTCTTTCTTATTCCTTACTTCTTTCTAACTTCTTTCATTCTTTATTCTTTCTAACTTCTTTCTTTCTTCTCTCTTTCTTCTTTCTTTCTTCTTTCTTTCTTCTTTCTTTCTTACTTCTTCCTACTTCTTTCTTACTTCTTTCTTACTTCTTTCTTCATTCTTTCTTACTTCTTTCTTATTCTTTCTTACTTCTTTCTTACTTCTTTCTTACTTCTTTCTAACTTCTTTCTTTCTTCTTTCTTTCTTCTTTCTTTCTTCTTTATTTCTTACTTCTTTCTTACTTCTTTCTTACTTTTTTCTTACTTCTTTCTTTCTTACTTCTTTCTTACTTCTTTCTTACTTCTTTCTTACTTCTTTCTTCTTTCTTTCTTTCTTCTTTCTTACTTCTTTCTTACTTCTTTCTTACTTCTTTCTTCTTTCTTTCTCACTTCTTTCTTACTTCTTTCTTACTTTTTTCTTACTTCTTTCTTTCTTCTTTCTTACTTCTTTCTTACTTCTTACTTCTTTCTTTCTTACTTCTTTCTTACTTCTTTCTCACTTCTTTCTTACTTATTTCTTTCTTCTTTCTTACTTCTTTCTTACTTCTTTCTTACTTCTTTCTTACTTCTTTCTAACTTCTTTCTTACTTGTTTCTAACTTCTTTCTTTCTTCTTTCTTTCTTACTTCTTTCTTACTTCTTTCTTACTTCTTTCTTACTTCTTTCTTTCTTACTTCTTTCTTACTTCTTTCGTACTTCTTTCTTCATTCTTTCTTTCTTCTTTCTTTCTTCTCTCTTTCTTCTTTCTTACTTATTTCTTCTTTCTTTCTTACTTCTTTCTTACTTCTTTCTTTCTTCTTTCTTACTTCTTTCTAACTTCTTTCTTTCTTACTTCTTTCTTACTTCTTTCTTTCTTATTTCTTACTTCTTTCTTTCTTCTTTCTTACTTCTTTCTAACTTCTTTCTAAATTCTTTCTTTCTTCTTTCTTTCTTACTTCTTTCTTACTTCTTTCTTACTTCTTTCTAACTTCTTTCTTTCTTACTTCTTTCTTACTTCTTTCTTTCTTCTCTCTTTCTTCTTTCTTTCTTCTTTCTTTCTTCTTTCTTTCTTACTTCTTTCTTACTTCTTTCTTACTTCTTTCTTACTTCTAACTTCTTTCTTACTTCTTTCTTACTTCTTTCTTACTTCTTTCTTCTTTCTTTCTTTCTTCTTTCTTACTTCTTTCTTTCTTCTTTCTTACATCTTTCTTACTTCTTTCTAACTTCTTTTTTCTTCTTTCTTTCTTCTTTTTATCTTACTTCTTTCTTTCTTGTTTCTTACTTCTTTCTTACTTCTTTCTTACTTCTTTCTTACTTCTTTCTTACTTCTTTCTTACTTCTTTCTTACTTTTTTCTAACTTCTTTCTTTCTTCTTTCTTTCTTTCTTCTTTCTTACTTCTTTCTTTCTTCTCTCTTTCTTCTTTCTTTCTTCTTTCTTTCTTCTTTCTTTCTTACTTCTTTCTTACTTCTTTCTTTCTTCTTTCTTACTTCTTTCTAACTTCTTTCTTTCTTACTTCTTTCTTACTTCTTTCGTACTTCTTTCTTCTTTCTTTCTTCTCTCTTACTTCTTTCTTACTTCTTTCTTACTTCTTTCTTTCTTCTTTCTTACTTCTTTCTAACTTCTTTCTAACTTCTTTCTTTCTTCTTTCTTTCTTACTTCTTTCTTACTTCTTTCTTACTTCTTTCTAACTTCTTTCTTTCTTACTTCTTTCTTACTTCTTTCTTTCTTATTTCTTACTTCTTTCTTTCTTCTTTCTTACTTCTTTCTAACTTCTTTCTAACTTCTTTCTTTCTTCTTACTTTCTTACTTCTTTCTTACTTCTTTCTTACTTCTTTCTAACTTCTTTCTTTCTTACTTCTTTCTTACTTCTTTCTTTCTTCTCTCTTTCTTCTTTCTTTCTTCTTTCTTTCTTCTTTCTTTGTTACTTCTTTCTTACTTCTTTCTTACTTCTTTCTTACTTCTTTCTAACTTCTTTCTTACATCTTTCTTACTTCTTTCTAACTTCTTTTTCTTCTTTCTTTCTTCTTTCTTTCTTACTTCTTTCTTTCTTGTTTCTTACTTCTTTCTTACTACTTTCTTACTTCTTTCTTACTTCTTTCTTACTTCTTTCTTACTTCTTTCTAACTACTTTCTTTCTTCTTTCTTTCTTTCTTCTTTCTTTCCTCTTTCTTTCTTCTTTCTTTCTTCTTTCTTTCTTCTTTCTTACTTCTTTCTTACTTCTTACTTCTTTCTTTCTTACTTCTTTCTTCTTTCTTACTTATTTCTTACTTCTTTCTTACTTCTTTCTTACTTCTTTCTTTCTTCTTTCTTACTTCTTTCCTACTTCTTTCTTACTTCTTTCTTACTTCTTTTTTTCTTCTTTCTTACTTCTTTCTTACTTCTTTCTTACTTCTTTCTAACTTCTTTCTTTCTTACTTCTTTCTTACTTCTTTCGTACTTCTTTCTTCTTTCTTTCTTCTCTCTTACTTCTTTCTTACTTCTTTCTTACTTCCTTCTTACTTCTTTCTTTCTTCTTTCTTACTTCTTTCTAACTTCTTTCTTTCTTCTTTCTAACTTCTTTCTTTCTTGTTTCTTACTTCTTTCTTACTTCTTTCTTACTTCTTTCTTACTTCTTTCTTACTTCTTTCTTACTTCTTTCTAACTTCTTTCTTTCTTCTTTCTTTCTTTCTTCTTTCTTTATTCTCTCTTTCTTCTCTCTTACTTCTTTCTTTCTTCTTTCTTTTTTCTTTCTCTCTTCTCTCTTTCTTTCTTCTTTCTTTTTTCTTTCTTTCCTCTTTCTTCTTTCTTTCTTTCTTCTTTCTTTCTTCTTTCTTTCTTATTTCTTTCTTATTTCTTACTTCTTTCTAACTTCTTTCTTTCTTTCTTCTTTCTAACTTCTTTCTTTCTTCTCTCTTTCTTCTTTCTTTCTTCTTTCTTTCTTCTTTCTTTCTTACTTCTTTCTTACTTCTTTGTTACTTCTTTCTTACTTCTTTCTTCATTCTTTCTTACTTCTTACTTATTCTTTCTTACTTCTTTCTTACTTCTTTCTTACTTCTTTCTTACTCCTTTCTTTCTTCTTTCTTTCTTCTTTCTTTCTTCTCTCTTTCTTACTTCTTTCTTACTTCTTTCTTACTTTTTTCTTACTTCTTTCTTTCTTACTTCTTTCTTACTTCTTTCTTACTTCTTTCTTACTTCTTTCTTCTTTCTTTCTTTCTTCTTTCTTACTTCTTTCCTACTTCTTTCTTCTTTCTTTCTTTCTTCTTTCTTACTTCTTTCTTACTTCTTTCTAACTCCTTTCTTTCTTCTTTCTTTCTTCTTTCTTTCTTCTCTCTTTCTTACTTCTTTCTTACTTCTTTCTTACTTTTTTCTTACTTCTTTCTTTCTTACTTCTTTCTTACTTCTTTCTTACTTTTTTCTTACATCTTTCTTTCTTACTTCTTTCTTACTTCTTTCTTACTTCTTTCTTACTTCTTTCTTCTTTCTTTCTTTCTTCTTTCTTACTTCTTTCTTACTTCTTTCTTACTTCTTTCTTCTTTCTTTCTTACTTCTTTCTTACTTCTTTCTTACTTTTTTCTTACTTCTTTCTTACTTCTTTCTTACTTCTTTCTTCTTTCTTCTTTCTTTCTTTCTTACTTCTTTCTTACTTCCTTCTTACTTCTTTCAAAATTCTTTCTTTCTTCTTTCTTTCTTCTTTCTTTCTTCTTTCTTTCTTCTTTCTTACTTCTTTCTAACTTCTTTCTTACTTCTTTCTTTCTTACTTCTTTCTTACTTCTTTCGTACTTCTTTCTTCATTCTTTCTTTCTTCTTTCTTTCTTCTCTATTTCTTCTTTCTTACTTATTTCTTCTTTCTTTCTTACTTCTTTCTAACTTCTTTCCTTCTTTTTCTTTCTTCTTTCTTTTTTCTTTCTTTCTTAATTCTTTCTTTCTTACTTCTTTCTTACTTCTTTCTTCTTTCTTACTTCTAATCTACTTCTTTCTTCTTTCTTTCTTACTTCTTTCTAACTTCTTTCTAACTTCTTTCTTACTTCTTTCTTACTTCTTTCTAACTTCTTTCTTACTTATTTCTTACTTCTTTCTTTCTACGTTCTTTCTCCTTTCTTTCTTACTTCTTTCTTACTTCTTTCTTACTTCTTACTAACTTCTTTCCTACTTCTTTCTTACTTATTTCTTACTTCTTTCTTCTTTCTTTCTTTCTTCTTACTTCTTTTTTTCTTCTTTCTTACTTCTTTCTTACTTCTTTCTAACTTCTTTTTTCTTCTTTCTTTCTTCTTTCTTTCTTCTTTCTTTCTTACTTCTTTCTTACTTCTTTCTAACTACTTTCTTACTTCTTTCTTACTTCTTTCTTACTTCTTTCTAACTTCTTTCTTACTTCTTTCTTACTTCTTTCTTACTTCTTTCTTACTTCTTTCTTACTTTTTTCTAACTTCTTTCTTTCTTCTTTCTTTCTTTCTTCTTTCTTACTTCTTTCTTTCTTCTCTCTTTCTTCTTTCTTTCTTCTTTCTTTCTTCTTTCTTTCTTACTTCTTTCTTACTTCTTTCTTTCTTCTTTCTTACTTCTTTCTAACTTCTTTCTTTCTTACTTCTTTCTTACTTCTTTCGTACTTCTTTCTTCTTTCTTTCTTCTCTCTTACTTCTTTCTTACTTCTTTCTTACTTCTTTCTTACTTCTTTCTTTCTTCTTTCTTACTTCTTTCTAACTTCTTTCTAACTTCTTTCTTTCTTCTTTCTTTCTTACTTCTTTCTTACTTCTTTCTTACTTCTTTCTAACTTCTTTCTTTCTTACTTCTTTCTTACTTCTTTCTTTCTTATTTCTTACTTCTTTCTTTCTTCTTTCTTACTTCTTTCTAACTTCTTTCTAACTTCTTTCTTTCTTCTTACTTTCTTACTTCTTTCTTACTTCTTTCTTACTTCTTTCTAACTTCTTTCTTTCTTACTTCTTTCTTACTTCTTTCTTTCTTCTCTCTTTCTTCTTTCTTTCTTCTTTCTTTCTTCTTTCTTTGTTACTTCTTTCTTACTTCTTTCTTACTTCTTTCTTACTTCTTTCTAACTTCTTTCTTACATCTTTCTTACTTCTTTCTAACTTCTTTTTTCTTCTTTCTTTCTTCTTTCTTTCTTACTTCTTTCTTTCTTGTTTCTTACTTCTTTCTTACTACTTTCTTACTTCTTTCTTACTTCTTTCTTACTTCTTTCTTACTTCTTTCTAACTACTTTCTTTCTTCTTTCTTTCTTTCTTCTTTCTTTCCTCTTTCTTTCTTCTTTCTTTCTTCTTTCTTTCTTCTTTCTTACTTCTTTCTTACTTCTTACTTCTTTCTTTCTTACTTCTTTCTTCTTTCTTACTTATTTCTTACTTCTTTCTTACTTCTTTCTTACTTCTTTCTTTCTTCTTTCTTACTTCTTTCCTACTTCTTTCTTACTTCTTTCTTACTTCTTTTTTTCTTCTTTCTTACTTCTTTCTTACTTCTTTCTTACTTCTTTCTAACTTCTTTCTTTCTTACTTCTTTCTTACTTCTTTCGTACTTCTTTCTTCTTTCTTTCTTCTCTCTTACTTCTTTCTTACTTCTTTCTTACTTCCTTCTTACTTCTTTCTTTCTTCTTTCTTACTTCTTTCTAACTTCTTTCTTTCTTCTTTCTAACTTCTTTCTTTCTTGTTTCTTACTTCTTTCTTACTTCTTTCTTACTTCTTTCTTACTTCTTTCTTACTTCTTTCTTACTTCTTTCTAACTTCTTTCTTTCTTCTTTCTTTCTTTCTTCTTTCTTTATTCTCTCTTTCTTCTCTCTTACTTCTTTCTTTCTTCTTTCTTTTTTCTTTCTCTCTTCTCTCTTTCTTTCTTCTTTCTTTTTTCTTTCTTTCCTCTTTCTTTCTTCTTTCTTTCTTTCTTCTTTCTTTCTTCTTTCTTTCTTATTTCTTTCTTATTTCTTACTTCTTTCTAACTTCTTTCTTTCTTTCTTCTTTCTAACTTCTTTCTTTCTTCTCTCTTTCTTCTTTCTTTCTTCTTTCTTTCTTCTTTCTTTCTTACTTCTTTCTTACTTCTTTGTTACTTCTTTCTTACTTCTTTCTTCATTCTTTCTTACTTCTTACTTATTCTTTCTTACTTCTTTCTTACTTCTTTCTTACTTCTTTCTTACTCCTTTCTTTCTTCTTTCTTTCTTCTTTCTTTCTTCTCTCTTTCTTACTTCTTTCTTACTTCTTTCTTACTTTTTTCTTACTTCTTTCTTTCTTACTTCTTTCTTACTTCTTTCTTACTTCTTTCTTACTTCTTTCTTCTTTCTTTCTTTCTTCTTTCTTACTTCTTTCCTACTTCTTTCTTCTTTCTTTCTTTCTTCTTTCTTACTTCTTTCTTACTTCTTTCTAACTCCTTTCTTTCTTCTTTCTTTCTTCTTTCTTTCTTCTCTCTTTCTTACTTCTTTCTTACTTCTTTCTTACTTTTTTCTTACTTCTTTCTTTCTTACTTCTTTCTTACTTCTTTCTTACTTTTTTCTTACATCTTTCTTTCTTACTTCTTTCTTACTTCTTTCTTACTTCTTTCTTACTTCTTTCTTCTTTCTTTCTTTCTTCTTTCTTACTTCTTTCTTACTTCTTTCTTACTTCTTTCTTCTTTCTTTCTTACTTCTTTCTTACTTCTTTCTTACTTTTTTCTTACTTCTTTCTTACTTCTTTCTTACTTCTTTCTTCTTTCTTCTTTCTTTCTTTCTTACTTCTTTCTTACTTCCTTCTTACTTCTTTCAAAATTCTTTCTTTCTTCTTTCTTTCTTCTTTCTTTCTTCTTTCTTTCTTCTTTCTTACTTCTTTCTAACTTCTTTCTTACTTCTTTCTTTCTTACTTCTTTCTTACTTCTTTCGTACTTCTTTCTTCATTCTTTCTTTCTTCTTTCTTTTTTCTTTCTTTCTTAATTCTTTCTTACTTCTTTCTTACTTCTTTCTTACTTCTTTCTTCTTTCTTACTTCTAATCTACTTCTTTCTTCTTTCTTTCTTACTTCTTTCTAACTTCTTTCTAACTTCTTTCTTACTTCTTTCTTACTTCTTTCTAACTTCTTTCTTACTTATTTCTTACTTCTTTCTTTCTACTTTCTTTCTCCTTTCTTTCTTACTTCTTTCTTACTTCTTTCTTACTTCTTACTAACTTCTTTCCTACTTCTTTCTTACTTATTTCTTACTTCTTTCTTCTTTCTTTCTTTCTTCTTACTTCTTTTTTTCTTCTTTCTTACTTCTTTCTTACTTCTTTCTAACTTCTTTTTTCTTCTTTCTTTCTTCTTTCTTTCTTCTTTCTTTCTTACTTCTTTCTTACTTCTTTCTAACTACTTTCTTACTTCTTTCTTACTTCTTTCTTACTTCTTTCTAACTTCTTTCTTTCTTCTTTCTTACTTCTTTCTTACTTCTTTCTTACTTCTTTCTTACTTCTTTCTTACTTCTTTCTTACTTCTTTCTTACTTCTTTCTAACTTCTTTCTTTCTTCTTTCTTTCTTTCTTCTTTCTTTCCTCTTTCTTTCTTCTTTCTTTCTTTTTTCTTTCTTCTTTCTTTCTTTCTTCTTTCTTTCTTCTTTCTTTCTTCTCTCTTTCTTCTCTCTTTCTTCTTTCTTTCTTCTTTCTTTTTTCTTTCTCTCTTCTCTCTTTCCTTCTTCTTTCTTTCTTCTTTCTTTCTTCTTTCTTTCTTGTTTCTTTCTTTCTTCTTTCTTTCTTCTTTATTTCTTCTTTCTTTCTTATTTCTTACTTCTTTCTAACTTCTTTCTTTCTTTCTTCTTTCTAACTTCTTTCTTTCTTCTCTCTTTCTTCTTTCTTTCTTCTTTCTTTCTTCTTTCTTTCTTACTTCTTTCTTACTTCTTTCTTACTTCTTTCTTACTTCTTTCTTCATTCTTTCTTACTGCTTTCTTACTTTTTCTTACTTCTTTCTTTCTTCTTTCTTACTTCTTTCTAACTTCTTTCTTTCTTCTTTCTTTCTTCTTTCTTTCTTCTTTCTTTCTTCTTTCTTACTTCTTTCTTATTTCTTACTTCTTTCTTTCTTACTTCTTTCTTACTTCTTTCTTACTTCTTTCTTACTTATTTCTTTCTTCTTTCTTACTTCTTTCTTACTTCTTTCTTACTTCTTTCTAACTTCTTTCTTTCTTCTTTCTTACTTCTTTCTTACTTCTTTCTTACTTCTTTCTTACTTCTTTCTTACTTCTTTCTTACTTCTTTCTTACTTCTTTCTAACTTCTTTCTTTCTTCTTTCTTTCTTTCTTCTTTCTTTCCTCTTTCTTTCTTCTTTCTTTCTTTTTTCTTTCTTCTTTCTTTCTTTCTTCTTTCTTTCTTCTTTCTTTCTTCTCTCTTTCTTCTCTCTTTCTTCTTTCTTTCTTCTTTCTTTTTTCTTTCTCTCTTCTCTCTTTCCTTCTTCTTTCTTTCTTCTTTCTTTCTTCTTTCTTTCTTGTTTCTTTCTTTCTTCTTTCTTTCTTCTTTATTTCTTCTTTCTTTCTTATTTCTTACTTCTTTCTAACTTCTTTCTTTCTTTCTTCTTTCTAACTTCTTTCTTTCTTCTCTCTTTCTTCTTTCTTTCTTCTTTCTTTCTTCTTTCTTTCTTACTTCTTTCTTACTTCTTTCTTACTTCTTTCTTACTTCTTTCTTCATTCTTTCTTACTGCTTTCTTACTTTTTCTTACTTCTTTCTTTCTTCTTTCTTACTTCTTTCTAACTTCTTTCTTTCTTCTTTCTTTCTTCTTTCTTTCTTCTTTCTTTCTTCTTTCTTACTTCTTTCTTATTTCTTACTTCTTTCTTTCTTACTTCTTTCTTACTTCTTTCTTACTTCTTTCTTACTTATTTCTTTCTTCTTTCTTACTTCTTTCTTACTTCTTTCTTACTTCTTTCTTACTTCTTTCTAACTTCTTTCTTACTTCTTTCTAACTTCTTTCTTTCTTCTTTCTTTCTTACTTCTTTCTTACTTCTTTCTTACTTCTTTCTTACTTCTTTCTTTCTTACTTCTTTCTTACTTCTTTCGTACTTCTTTCTTCTTTCTTTCTTCTCTCTTACTTCTTTCTTACTTCTTTCTTACTTCTATCTTACTTCTTTCTTTCTTCTTTCTTACTTCTTTCTAACTTCTTTCTTTCTTCTTTCTTTCTTCTTTCTTTCTTTCTTCTTTCTTACTTCTTTCTTTCTTCTTTCTTACTTCTTTCTTACTTATTTCTTACTTATTTCTTATTTCTTTCTTTCTTCTTTCTTACTTCTTTCTAGCTTCTTTCTTACTTCTTTCTTACTTCTTTGTAACTTCTTTCTTTCTTCTTTCTTACTTCTTTCTTACTTCTTTCTTACTTCTTTCTTACTTCTTTCTTACTTCTTTCTAACTTCTTCCTTTCTTCTTTCTTTCTTTCTTCTTTCTTTCCTCTTTCTTTCTTCTTTCTTTCTTTTTTCTTTCTTCTTTCTTTCTTTCTTCTTTCTTTCTTCTTTCTTTCTTCTTTCTTCTTTCTTTCTTCTTTCTTTCTTCTCCCTTTCTTCTCTCTTTCTTCTTTCTTTCTTTTTTCTTTTTTCTTTCTCTCTTCTCTCTTTCTTTCTTCTTTCTTTCTTCTTTCTTCTTTCTTTCTTCTTTCTTTCTTTCTTCTCTCTTTCTTCTTTCTTTCTTCTTTCTTTCTTCTTTCTTTGTTACTTCTTTCTTACTTCTTTCTTACTTCTTTCTTACTTCTTTCTAACTTCTTTCTTACTTCTTTCTTACTTCTTTCTTACTTCTTTCTTCTTTCTTTCTTTCTTCTTTCTTACTTCTTTCTTTCTTCTTTCTTACATCTTTCTTACTTCTTTCTAACTTCTTTTTTCTTCTTACTTTCTTCTTTCTTTCTTACTTCTTTCTTTCTTGTTTCTTACTTCTTTCTTACTACTTTCTTACTTCTTTCTTACTTCTTTCTTACTTCTTTCTAACTTCTTTCTTTCTTCTTTCTTTCTTTCTTCTTTCTTTCCTCTTTCTTTCTTCTTTCTTTCTTCTTTCTTTCTTCTTTCTTACTTCTTTCTTACTTCTTACTTCTTTCTTTCTTACTTCTTTCTTCTTTCTTACTTATTTCTTCCTTCTTTCTTACTTCTTTCTTACTTCTTTCTTTCTTCTTTCTTACTTCTTTCCTACTTCTTTCTTACTTCTTTCTTACTTCTTTCTTTCTTCTTTCTTACTTCTTTCTTACTTCTTTCTTACTTCTTTCTTACTTCTTTCTAACTTCTTTCTTTCTTACTTCTTTCTTACTTCTTTCGTACTTCTTTCTTCTTTCTTTCTTCTCTCTTACTTCTTTCTTACTTCTTTCTTACTTCTTTCTTACGTCTTTCTTTCTTCTTTCTTACTTCTTTCTAACTTCTTTCTTTCTTCTTTCTAACTTCTTTCTTTCTTGTTTCTTACTTCTTTCTTACTTCTTTCTTACTTCTTTCTTACTTCTTTCTTACTTCTTTCTTACTTCTTTCTTACTTCTTTCTAACTTCTTTCTTTCTTCTTTCTTTCTTTCTTCTTTCTTTATTCTCTCTTTCTTCTCTCTTTCTTCTTTCTTTCTTCTTTCTTTTTTCTTTCTCTCTTCTCTCTTTCTTTCTTCTTTCTTTTTTCTTTCTTTCCTCTTTCTTTCTTCTTTCTTTCTTTCTTCTTTCTTTCTTCTTTCTTTCTTATTTCTTTCTTATTTCTTACTTCTTTCTAACTTCTTTCTTTCTTTCTTCTTTCTAACTTCTTTCTTTCTTCTCTCTTTCTTCTTTCTTTCTTCTTTCTTTCTTCTTTCTTACTTCTTACTTCTTTCTTTCTTACTTCTTTCTTTCTTCTTTCTTACTTCTTTCTTACTTCTTTCTAACTTCTTTCTTACTTCTTTCTTTCTTACTTCTTTCTTACTTCTTTCGTACTTCTTTCTTCATTCTTTCTTTCTTCTTTCTTTCTTCTCTATTTCTTCTTTCTTACTTATTTCTTCTTTCTTTCTTACTTCTTTCTAACTTCTTTCTTTCTTTTTCTTTCTTCTTTCTTTTTTCTTTCTTTCTTAATTCTTTCTTACTTCTTTCTTACTTCTTTCTTACTTCTTTCTTCTTTCTTACTTCTAATCTACTTCTTTCTTCTTTCTTTCTTACTTCTTTCTAACTTCTTTCTAACTTCTTTCTTACTTCTTTCTTACTTCTTTCTAACTTCTTTCTTACTTCTTTCTTACTTCTTTCTTTCTACTTTCTTTCTCCTTTCTTTCTTACTTCTTTCTTAATTCTTTCTTACTTCTTTCTAACTTCTTTCTTAGTTCTTTCTTACTTCTTTCTTACTTCTTTCTTCTTTCTTTCTTCTTTCTTACTTCTTTTTTTCTTCTTTCTTACTTCTTTCTTACTTCTTTCTAACTTCTTTTTTCTTCTTTCTTTCTTCTTTCTTTCTTCTTTCTTTCTTACTTCTTTCTTACTTCTTTCTAACTACTTTCTTACTTCTTTCTTACTTCTTTCTTACTTCTTTCTAACTTCTTTCTTTCTTCTTTCTTACTTCTTTCTTACTTCTTTCTTACTTCTTTCTTACTTCTTTCTTTCTTCTTTCTTACTTCTTTCTTACTTCTTTCTAACTTCTTTCTTTCTTCTTTCTTTCTTTCTTCTTTCTTTCCTCTTTCTTTCTTCTTTCTTTCTTTTTTCTTTCTTCTTTCTTTCTTTCTTCTTTCTTTCTTCTTTCTTTCTTCTTTCTTCTTTCTTTCTTCTTTCTTTCTTCTCTCTTTCTTCTCTCTTTCTTCTTTCTTTCTTCTTTCTTTTTTCTTTCTCTCTTCTCTCTTTCCTTCTTCTTTCTTTCTTCTTTCTTCTTTCTTTCTTGTTTCTTTCTTTCTTCTTTCTTTCTTCTTTATTTCTTCTTTCTTTCTTATTTCTTACTTCTTTCTAACTTCTTTCTTTCTTTCTTCTTTCTAACTTCTTTCTTTTTTCTCTCTTTCTTCTTTCTTTCTTCTTTCTTTCTTCTTTCTTTCTTACTTCTTTCTTACTTCTTTCTTACTTCTTTCTTACTTCATTCTTCATTCTTTCTTACTTCTTTCTTACTCTTTCTTACTTCTTTCTTTCTTATTTCTTACTTCTTTCTAACTTCTTTCTTTCTTCTTTCTTTCTTCTTTCTTTCTTCTTTCTTTCTTCTCTCTTTCTTACTTCTTTCTTACTTCTTTCTTACTTTTTTCTTACTTCTTTCTTTCTTACTTCTTTCTTACTTCTTTCTTACTTCTTTCTTACTTCATTCTTCTTTCTTTCTATCTTCTTTCTTACTTCTTTCTTACTTCTTTCTTCTTTCTTTCTTACTTCTTTCTTACTTCTTTCTTACTTTTTTCTTACTTCTTTCTTACTTCTTTCTTACTTCTTTCTTCTTTCTTCTTTCTTTCTTTCTTACTTCTTTCTTACTTCCTTCTTACTTCTTTCTAAATTCTTTCTTTCTTCTTTCTTTCTTCTTTCTTTCTTCTTTCTTTCTTCTTTCTTACTTCTTTCTTACTTCTTACTTCTTTCTTTCTCTCTTCTTTCTTTCTTCTTTCTTACTTCTTTCTTACTTCTTTCTAACTTCTTTCTTACTTCTTTCTTTCTTACTTCTTTCTTACTTCTTTCGTACTTCTTTCTTCATTCTTTCTTTCTTCTTTCTTTCTTCTCTATTTCTTCTTTCTTACTTATTTCTTCTTTCTTTCTTACTTCTTTCTAACTTCTTTCTTTCTTTTTCTTTCTTCTTTCTTTTTTCTTTCTTTCTTAATTCTTTCTTACTTCTTTCTTACTTCTTTCTTACTTCTTTCTTCTTTCTTACTTCTAATCTACTTCTTTCTTCTTTCTTTCTTACTTCTTTCTAACTTCTTTCTAACTTCTTTCTTACTTCTTTCTTACTTCTTTCTAACTTCTTTCTTACTTCTTTCTTACTTCTTTCTTTCTACTTTCTTTCTCCTTTCTTTCTTACTTCTTTCTTAATTCTTTCTTACTTCTTTCTAACTTCTTTCTTAGTTCTTTCTTACTTCTTTCTTACTTCTTTCTTCTTTCTTTCTTCTTTCTTACTTCTTTTTTTCTTCTTTCTTACTTCTTTCTTACTTCTTTCTAACTTCTTTTTTCTTCTTTCTTTCTTCTTTCTTTCTTCTTTCTTTCTTATTTCTTTCTTACTTCTTTCTAACTACTCTCTTACTTCTTTCTTACTTCTTTCTTACTTCTTTCTAACTTCTTTCTTTCTTCTTTCTTACTTCTTTCTTACTTCTTTCTTACTTCTTTCTTACTTCTTTCTTTCTTCTTTCTTACTTCTTTCTTACTTCTTTCTAACTTCTTTCTTTCTTCTTTCTTTCTTTCTTCTTTCTTTCCTCTTTCTTTCTTCTTTCTTTCTTTTTTCTTTCTTCTTTCTTTCTTTCTTCTTTCTTTCTTCTTTCTTTCTTCTTTCTTCTTTCTTTCTTCTTTCTTTCTTCTCTCTTTCTTCTCTCTTTCTTCTTTCTTTCTTCTTTCTTTTTTCTTTCTCTCTTCTCTCTTTCCTTCTTCTTTCTTTCTTCTTTCTTCTTTCTTTCTTGTTTCTTTCTTTCTTCTTTCTTTCTTCTTTATTTCTTCTTTCTTTCTTATTTCTTACTTCTTTCTAACTTCTTTCTTTCTTTCTTCTTTCTAACTTTTCTTTTTTCTCTCTTTCTTCTTTCTTTCTTCTTTCTTTCTTCTTTCTTTCTTACTTCTTTCTTACTTCTTTCTTACTTCTTTCTTACTTCATTCTTCATTCTTTCTTACTTCTTTCTTACTCTTTCTTACTTCTTTCTTTCTTATTTCTTACTTCTTTCTAACTTCTTTCTTTCTTCTTTCTTTCTTCTTTCTTTCTTCTTTCTTTCTTCTTTCTTACTTCTTTCTTATTTCTTACTTCTTTCTTTCTTACTTCTTTCTTACTTCTTTCTTACTTCTTTCTTACTTATTTCTTTCTTCTTTCTTACTTCTTTCTTACTTCTTTCTTACTTCTTTCTTACTTCTTTCTAACTTCTTTCTTACTTCTTTCTAACTTCTTTCTTTCTTCTTTCTTTCTTTCTTCTTTCTTTCTTCTTTCTTCCTTCTTTCTTCTTTCTTTCTTCTTTCTTTCTTCTCCCTTTCTTCTCTCTTTCTTCTTTCTTTCTTCTTTCTTTTTTCTTTCTCTCTTCTCTCTTTCTTACTTCTTTCTTTCTTCTTTCTTTCTTCTTTCTTTCTTATTTCTTTCTTTCTTCTTTCTTTCTTCTTTATTTCTTCTTTCTTTCTTATTTCTTACTTCTTTCTAACTTCTTTCTTTCTTTCTTCTTTCTAACTTCTTTCTTTCTTCTCTCTTTCTTCTTTCTTTCTTCTTTCTTTCTTCTTTCTTTCTTACTTCTTTCTTACTTCTTTCTTTCTTCTTTCTTACTTCTTTCTAACTTCTTTCTTTCTTACTTCTTTCTTACTTCTTTCGTACTTCTTTCTTCTTTCTTTCTTCTCTCTTACTTCTTTCTTACTTCTTTCTTACTTCTTTCTTACTTCTTTCTTTCTTCTTTCTTACTTCTTTCTAACTTCTTTCTAACTTCTTTCTTTCTTCTTTCTTTCTTACTTCTTTCTTACTTCTTTCTTACTTCTTTCTAACTTCTTTCTTTCTTACTTCTTTCTTACTTCTTTCTTTCTTATTTCTTACTTCTTTCTTTCTTCTTTCTTACTTCTTTCTAACTTCTTTCTAACTTCTTTCTTTCTTCTTACTTTCTTACTTCTTTCTTACTTCTTTCTTACTTCTTTCTAACTTCTTTCTTTCTTACTTCTTTCTTACTTCTTTCTTTCTTCTCTCTTTCTTCTTTCTTTCTTCTTTCTTTCTTCTTTCTTTGTTACTTCTTTCTTACTTCTTTCTTACTTCTTTCTTACTTCTTTCTAACTTCTTTCTTACATCTTTCTTACTTCTTTCTAACTTCTTTTTTCTTCTTTCTTTCTTCTTTCTTTCTTACTTCTTTCTTTCTTGTTTCTTACTTCTTTCTTACTACTTTCTTACTTCTTTCTTACTTCTTTCTTACTTCTTTCTTACTTCTTTCTAACTACTTTCTTTCTTCTTTCTTTCTTTCTTCTTTCTTTCCTCTTTCTTTCTTCTTTCTTTCTTCTTTCTTTCTTCTTTCTTACTTCTTTCTTACTTCTTACTTCTTTCTTTCTTACTTCTTTCTTCTTTCTTACTTATTTCTTACTTCTTTCTTACTTCTTTCTTACTTCTTTCTTTCTTCTTTCTTACTTCTTTCCTACTTCTTTCTTACTTCTTTCTTACTTCTTTTTTTCTTCTTTCTTACTTCTTTCTTACTTCTTTCTTACTTCTTTCTAACTTCTTTCTTTCTTACTTCTTTCTTACTTCTTTCGTACTTCTTTCTTCTTTCTTTCTTCTCTCTTACTTCTTTCTTACTTCTTTCTTACTTCCTTCTTACTTCTTTCTTTCTTCTTTCTTACTTCTTTCTAACTTCTTTCTTTCTTCTTTCTAACTTCTTTCTTTCTTGTTTCTTACTTCTTTCTAACTTCTTTCTTTCTTCTTTCTTTCTTTCTTCTTTCTTTATTCTCTCTTTCTTCTCTCTTACTTCTTTCTTTCTTCTTTCTTTTTTCTTTCTCTCTTCTCTCTTTCTTTCTTCTTTCTTTTTTCTTTCTTTCCTCTTTCTTTCTTCTTTCTTTCTTTCTTCTTTCTTTCTTCTTTCTTTCTTATTTCTTTCTTATTTCTTACTTCTTTCTAACTTCTTTCTTTCTTTCTTCTTTCTAACTTCTTTCTTTCTTCTCTCTTTCTTCTTTCTTTCTTCTTTCTTTCTTCTTTCTTTCTTACTTCTTTCTTACTTCTTTGTTACTTCTTTCTTACTTCTTTCTTCATTCTTTCTTACTTCTTACTTATTCTTTCTTACTTCTTTCTTACTTCTTTCTTACTTCTTTCTTACTCCTTTCTTTCTTCTTTCTTTCTTCTTTCTTTCTTCTCTCTTTCTTACTTCTTTCTTACTTCTTTCTTACTTTTTTCTTACTTCTTTCTTTCTTACTTCTTTCTTACTTCTTTCTTACTTCTTTCTTACTTCTTTCTTCTTTCTTTCTTTCTTCTTTCTTACTTCTTTCCTACTTCTTTCTTCTTTCTTTCTTTCTTCTTTCTTACTTCTTTCTTACTTCTTTCTAACTCCTTTCTTTCTTCTTTCTTTCTTCTTTCTTTCTTCTCTCTTTCTTACTTCTTTCTTACTTCTTTCTTACTTTTTTCTTACTTCTTTCTTTCTTACTTCTTTCTTACTTCTTTCTTACTTTTTTCTTACATCTTTCTTTCTTACTTCTTTCTTACTTCTTTCTTACTTCTTTCTTACTTCTTTCTTCTTTCTTTCTTTCTTCTTTCTTACTTCTTTCTTACTTCTTTCTTACTTCTTTCTTCTTTCTTTCTTACTTCTTTCTTACTTCTTTCTTACTTTTTTCTTACTTCTTTCTTACTTCTTTCTTACTTCTTTCTTACTTCTTTCTTCTTTCTTCTTTCTTTCTTTCTTACTTCTTTCTTACTTCCTTCTTACTTCTTTCAAAATTCTTTCTTTCTTCTTTCTTTCTTCTTTCTTTCTTCTTTCTTTCTTCTTTCTTACTTCTTTCTAACTTCTTTCTTACTTCTTTCTTTCTTACTTCTTTCTTACTTCTTTCGTACTTCTTTCTTCATTCTTTCTTTCTTCTTTCTTTCTTCTCTATTTCTTCTTTCTTACTTATTTCTTCTTTCTTTCTTACTTCTTTCTAACTTCTTTCCTTCTTTTTCTTTCTTCTTTCTTTTTTCTTTCTTTCTTAATTCTTTCTTACTTCTTTCTTACTTCTTTCTTACTTCTTTCTTCTTTCTTACTTCTAATCTACTTCTTTCTTCTTTCTTTCTTACTTCTTTCTAACTTCTTTCTAACTTCTTTCTTACTTCTTTCTTACTTCTTTCTAACTTCTTTCTTACTTATTTCTTACTTCTTTCTTCTTTCTTTCTTTCTTCTTTCTTACTTCTTTCTTTCTTCTTACTAACTTCTTTCCTACTTCTTTCTTACTTATTTCTTACTTCTTTCTTCTTTCTTTCTTTCTTCTTACTTCTTTTTTTCTTCTTTCTTACTTCTTTCTTACTTCTTTCTAACTTCTTTTTTCTTCTTTCTTTCTTCTTTCTTTCTTCTTTCTTTCTTACTTCTTTCTTACTTCTTTCTAACTACTTTCTTACTTCTTTCTTACTTCTTTCTTACTTCTTTCTAACTTCTTTCTTTCTTCTTTCTTACTTCTTTCTTACTTCTTTCTTACTTCTTTCTTACTTCTTTCTTACTTCTTTCTTACTTCTTTCTTACTTCTTTCTAACTTCTTTCTTTCTTCTTTCTTTCTTTCTTCTTTCTTTCCTCTTTCTTTCTTCTTTCTTTCTCTTTTCTTTCTTCTTTCTTTCTTTCTTCTTTCTTTCTTCTTTCTTTCTTCTCTCTTTCTTCTCTCTTTCTTCTTTCTTTCTTCTTTCTTTTTTCTTTCTCTCTTCTCTCTTTCCTTCTTCTTTCATTCTTCTTTCTTTCTTCTTTCTTTCTTGTTTCTTTCTTTCTTCTTTCTTTCTTCTTTATTTCTTCTTTCTTTCTTATTTCTTACTTCTTTCTAACTTCTTTCTTTCTTTCTTCTTTCTAACTTCTTTCTTTCTTCTCTCTTTCTTCTTTCTTTCTTCTTTCTTTCTTCTTTCTTTCTTACTTCTTTCTTACTTCTTTCTTACTTCTTTCTTACTTCTTTCTTCATTCTTTCTTACTGCTTTCTTACTCTTTCTTACTTCTTTCTTTCTTCTTTCTTACTTCTTTCTAACTTCTTTCTTTCTTCTTTCTTTCTTCTTTCTTTCTTCTTTCTTTCTTCTTTCTTACTTCTTTCTTATTTCTTACTTCTTTCTTTCTTACTTCTTTCTTACTTCTTTCTTACTTCTTTCTTACTTATTTCTTTCTTCTTTCTTACTTCTTTCTTACTTCTTTCTTACTTCTTTCTTACTTCTTTCTAACTTCTTTCTTACTTCTTTCTAACTTCTTTCTTTCTTCTTTCTTTCTTACTTCTTTCTTACTTCTTTCTTACTTCTTTCTTACTTCTTTCTTTCTTACTTCTTTCTTACTTCTTTCGTACTTCTTTCTTCTTTCTTTCTTCTCTCTTCTTTCTTACTTCTTTCTTACTTCTATCTTACTTCTTTCTTTCTTCTTTCTTACTTCTTTCTAACTTCTTTCTTTCTTCTTTCTTTCTTCTTACTTTCTTTCTTCTTTCTTACTTCTTTCTTTCTTCTTTCTTACTTCTTTCTTACTTATTTCTTACTTATTTCTTATTTCTTTCTTTCTTCTTTCTTACTTCTTTCTAGCTTCTTTCTTACTTCTTTCTTACTTCTTTGTAACTTCTTTCTTTCTTCTTTCTTACTTCTTTCTTCCTTCTTTCTTACTTCTTTCTTACTTCTTTCTTACTTCTTTCTAACTTCTTCCTTTCTTCTTTCTTTCTTTCTTCTTTCTTTCCTCTTTCTTTCTTCTTTCTTTCTTTTTTCTTTCTTCTTTCTTTCTTTCTTCTTTCTTTCTTCTTTCTTTCTTCTTTCTTCTTTCTTTCTTCTTTCTTTCTTCTCCCTTTCTTCTCTCTTTCTTCTTTCTTTCTTTTTTCTTTTTTCTTTCTCTCTTCTCTCTTTCTTTCTTCTTTCTTTCTTCTTTCTTTCTTCTTTCTTTCTTCTTTCTTTCTTTCTTCTCTCTTTCTTCTTTCTTTCTTCTTTCTTTCTTCTTTCTTTGTTACTTCTTTCTTACTTCTTTCTTACTTCTTTCTTACTTCTTTCTAACTTCTTTCTTACTTCTTTCTTACTTCTTTCTTACTTCTTTCTTCTTTCTTTCTTTCTTCTTTCTTACTTCTTTCTTTCTTCTTTCTTACATCTTTCTTACTTCTTTCTAACTTCTTTTTTCTTCTTTCTTTCTTCTTTCTTTCTTACTTCTTTCTTTCTTGTTTCTTACTTCTTTCTTACTACTTTCTTACTTCTTTCTTACTTCTTTCTTACTTCTTTCTAACTTCTTTCTTTCTTCTTTCTTTCTTTCTTCTTTCTTTCCTCTTTCTTTCTTCTTTCTTTCTTCTTTCTTTCTTCTTTCTTACTTCTTTCTTACTTCTTACTTCTTTCTTTCTTACTTCTTTCTTCTTTCTTACTTATTTCTTCCTTCTTTCTTACTTCTTTCTTACTTCTTTCTTTCTTCTTTCTTACTTCTTTCCTACTTCTTTCTTACTTCTTTCTTACTTCTTTCTTTCTTCTTTCTTACTTCTTTCTTACTTCTTTCTTACTTCTTTCTTACTTCTTTCTAACTTCTTTCTTTCTTACTTCTTTCTTACTTCTTTCGTACTTCTTTCTTCTTTCTTTCTTCTCTCTTACTTCTTTCTTACTTCTTTCTTACTTCTTTCTTACGTCTTTCTTTCTTCTTTCTTACTTCTTTCTAACTTCTTTCTTTCTTCTTTCTAACTTCTTTCTTTCTTGTTTCTTACTTCTTTCTTACTTCTTTCTTACTTCTTTCTTACTTCTTTCTTACTTCTTTCTAACTTCTTTCTTTCTTCTTTCTTTCTTTCTTCTTTCTTTATTCTCTCTTTCTTCTCTCTTTCTTCTTTCTTTCTTCTTTCTTTTTTCTTTCTCTCTTCTCTCTTTCTTTCTTCTTTCTTTTTTCTTTCTTTCCTCTTTCTTTCTTCTTTCTTTCTTTCTTCTTTCTTTCTTCTTTCTTTCTTATTTCTTTCTTATTTCTTACTTCTTTCTAACTTCTTTCTTTCTTTCTTCTTTCTAACTTCTTTCTTTCTTCTCTCTTTCTTCTTTCTTTCTTCTTTCTTTCTTCTTTCTTACTTCTTACTTCTTTCTTTCTTACTTCTTTCTTTCTTCTTTCTTACTTCTTTCTTACTTCTTTCTAACTTCTTTCTTACTTCTTTCTTTCTTACTTCTTTCTTACTTCTTTCGTACTTCTTTCTTCATTCTTTCTTTCTTCTTTCTTTCTTCTCTATTTCTTCTTTCTTACTTATTTCTTCTTTCTTTCTTACTTCTTTCTAACTTCTTTCTAACTTCTTTCTTACTTCTTTCTTACTTCTTTCTTTCTACTTTCTTTCTCCTTTCTTTCTTACTTCTTTCTTAATTCTTTCTTACTTCTTTCTAACTTCTTTCTTAGTTCTTTCTTACTTCTTTCTTACTTCTTTCTTCTTTCTTTCTTCTTTCTTACTTCTTTTTTTCTTCTTTCTTACTTCTTTCTTACTTCTTTCTAACTTCTTTTTTCTTCTTTCTTTCTTCTTTCTTTCTTCTTTCTTTCTTACTTCTTTCTTACTTCTTTCTAACTACTTTCTTACTTCTTTCTTACTTCTTTCTTACTTCTTTCTAACTTCTTTCTTTCTTCTTTCTTACTTCTTTCTTACTTCTTTCTTACTTCTTTCTTACTTCTTTCTTTCTTCTTTCTTACTTCTTTCTTACTTCTTTCTAACTTCTTTCTTTCTTCTTTCTTTCTTTCTTCTTTCTTTCCTCTTTCTTTCTTCTTTCTTTCTTTTTTCTTTCTTCTTTCTTTCTTTCTTCTTTCTTTCTTCTTTCTTTCTTCTTTCTTCTTTCTTTCTTCTTTCTTTCTTCTCTCTTTCTTCTCTCTTTCTTCTTTCTTTCTTCTTTCTTTTTTCTTTCTCTCTTCTCTCTTTCCTTCTTCTTTCTTTCTTCTTTCTTCTTTCTTTCTTGTTTCTTTCTTTCTTCTTTCTTTCTTCTTTATTTCTTCTTTCTTTCTTTTTTCTTACTTCTTTCTAACTTCTTTCTTTCTTACTTCTTTCGTACTTCTTTCTTCTTTCTTTCTTCTCTCTTACTTCTTTCTTACTTCTTTTTTATTTCTTTCTTACTTCTTTCTTTCTTCTTTCTTACTTCTTTCTAACTTCTTTCTTTCTTCTTTCTTTCTTCTTTCTTTCTTCTTTCTTTCTTCTTTCTTACTTCTTTCTTACTTCTTTCTAACTTCTTTCTTTCTTACTTCTTTCTTACTTCTTTCTTTCTTATTTCTTACTTCTTTCTTTCTTCTTTCTTACTTCTTTCTAACTTCTTTCTAACTTCTTTCTTTCTTCTTTCTTTCTTACTTCTTTCTTACTTCTTTCTTACTTTTTTCTTACTTCTTTCTTTCTTACTTCTTTCTTACTTCTTTCTTACTTCATTCTTCTTTCTTTCTATCTTCTTTCTTACTTCTTTCTTACTTCTTTCTTCTTTCTTTCTTCTTTCTTACTTCTTTCTTACTTCTTTCTTACTTCTTTCTTACTTCTTACTAACTTCTTTTTTCTTCTTTCTTTCTTACTTCTTTCTTCTTTCTTTCTTCTTTCTTTCTTACTTCTTTCTTACTTCTTTCTAACTACTTTCTTACTTCTTTCTTACTTCTTTCTTACTTCTTTCTTTCTTCTTTCTTACTTCTTTCTTACTTCTTTCTAACTTCTTTCTTTCTTCTTTCTTTCTTTCTTCTTTCTTTCCTCTTTCTTTCTTCTTTCTTTCTTTTTTCTTTCTTCTTTCTTTCTTTCTTCTTTCTTTCTTCTTTCTTTCTTCTTTCTTCTTTCTTTCTTCTTTCTTTCTTCTCCTTTCTTCTCTCTTTCTTCTTTCTTTCTTCTTTCTTTTTTCTTTCTCTCTTCTCTCTTTCCTTCTTCTTTCTTTCTTCTTTCTTCTTTCTTTCTTGTTTCTTTCTTTCTTCTTTCTTTCTTCTTTATTTCTTCTTTCTTTCTTATTTCTTACTTCTTTCTAACTTCTTTCTTTCTTTCTTCTTTCTAACTTTTCTTTTTTCTCTCTTTCTTCTTTCTTTCTTCTTTCTTTCTTCTTTCTTTCTTACTTCTTTCTTACTTCTTTCTTACTTCTTTCTTACTTCATTCTTCATTCTTTCTTACTTCTTTCTTACTCTTTCTTACTTCTTTCTTTCTTATTTCTTACTTCTTTCTAACTTCTTTCTTTCTTCTTTCTTTCTTCTTTCTTTCTTCTTTCTTTCTTCTTTCTTACTTCTTTCTTATTTCTTACTTCTTTCTTTCTTACTTCTTTCTTACTTCTTTCTTACTTCTTTCTTACTTATTTCTTTCTTCTTTCTTACTTCTTTCTTACTTCTTTCTTACTTCTTTCTTACTTCTTTCTAACTTCTTTCTTACTTCTTTCTAACTTCTTTCTTTCTTCTTTCTTTCTTACTTCTTTCTTACTTCTTTCTTACTTCTTTCTTACTTCTTTCTTTCTTACTTCTTTCTTACTTCTTTCGTACTTCTTTCTTCATTCTTTCTTTCTTCTTTCTTTCTTACTTCTTTCTTACTTCTTTCGTACTTCTTTCTTCTTTCTTTCTTCTCTCTTACTTCTTTCTTACTTCTTTCTTACTTCTTTCTTTCTTACTTCTTTCTTACTTCTTTCGTACTTCTTTCTTCATTCTTTCTTGCTTCTTTCTTTCTTCTCTATTTCTTCTTTCTTACTTATTTCTTCTTTCTTTCTTACTTCTTTCTAACTTCTTTCTTTCTTTTTCTTTCTTCTTTCTTTTTTCTTTCTTTCTTAATTCTTTCTTACTTCTTTCTTACTTCTTTCTTACTTCTTTCTTCTTTCTTACTTCTAATCTACTTCTTTCTTCTTTCTTTCTTACTTCTTTCTAACTTCTTTCTAACTTCTTTCCTACTTCTTTCTTACTTCTTTCTAACTTCTTTCTTACTTCTTTCTTACTTCTTTCTTTCTACTTTCTTTCTCCTTTCTTTCTTACTTCTTTCTTACTTCTTTCTTACTTCTTTCTAACTTCTTTCTTACTTCTTTCTTACTTCTTTCTTACTTCTTTCTTACTTCTTTCTAACTTCTTTCTTTCTTCTTTCTTACTTCTTTCTTACTTCTTTCTTACTTCTTTCTTACTTCTTTCTTACTTCTTTCTAACTTCTTTCTTTCTTCTTTCTTTCTTTCTTCTTTCTTTCCTCTTTCTTTCTTCTTTCTTTCTTTTTTCTTTCTTCTTTCTTTCTTTCTTCTTTCTTTCTTCTTTCTTTCTTCTTTCTTCTTTATTTCTTCTTTCTTTCTTCTCTCTTTCTTCTCTCTTTCTTCTTTCTTTCTTCTTTCTTTCTTACTTCTTTCTTACTTCTTTCTTACTTCTTTCTTACTTCTTTCTTCATTCTTTCTTACTTCTTTCTTACTCTTTCTTACTTCTTTCTTTCTTCTTTCTTACTTCTTTCTTTCTTCTTTCTTACTTCTTTCTTATTTCTTACTTCTTTCTTTCTTACTTCTTTCTTACTTCTTTCTTACTTCTTTCTTACTTATTTCTTTATTCTTTCTTACTTCTTTCTTACTTCTTTCTTACTTCTTTCTTACTTCTTTCTAACTTCTTTCTTACTTCTTTCTAACTTCTTTCTTTCTTCCTTCTTTCTTACTTCTTTCTTACTTCTTTCTTACTTCTTTCTTTCTTACTTCTTTCTTACTTCTTTCGTACTTCTTTCTTCATTCTTTCTTTCTTCTTTCTTTCTTCTCTCTTTCTTCTTTCTTACTTATTTCTTCTTTCTTTCTTACTTCTTTCTTACTTCTTTCTTTGTTTTTTCTTACTTCTTTCTAACTTCTTTCTTTCTTACTTCTTTCGTACTTCTTTCTTCTTTCTTTCTTCTCTCTTACTTCTTTCTTACTTCTTTTTTATTTCTTTCTTACTTCTTTCTTTCTTCTTTCTTACTTCTTTCTAACTTCTTTCTAACTTCTTTCTTTCTTCTTTCTTTCTTACTTCTTTCTTACTTCTTTCTTACTTCTTTCTAACTTCTTTCTTTCTTACTTCTTTCTTACTTCTTTCTTTCTTATTTCTTACTTCTTTCTTTCTTCTTTCTTACTTCTTTCTAACTTCTTTCTAACTTCTTTCTTTCTTCTTTCTTTCTTACTTCTTTCTTACTTCTTTCTTACTTTTTTCTCACTTCTTTCTTTCTTACTTCTTTCTTACTTCTTTCTTACTTCTTTCTTACTTCTTTCTTCTTTCTTTCTTTCTTCTTTCTTACTTCTTTCTTACTTCTTTCTTACTTCTTTCTTCTTTCTTTCTTACTTCTTTCTTACTTCTTTCTTACTTTTTTCTTACTTCTTTCTTACTTCTTTCTTACTTCTTTCTTACTTCTTTCTTACTTCTTTCTTTTTTCTTTCTTTCTTACTTCTTTCTTACTTCCTTCTTACTTCTTTCTATATTCTTTCTTTCTTCTTTCTTTCTTCTTTCTTACTTCTTTCTTTCTTCTTTCTTACTTCTTTCTTACTTCTTACTTCTTTCTTTCTTACTTCTTTCTTTCTTCTTTCTTACTTCTTTCTTACTTCTTTCTAACTTCTTTCTTACTTCTTTCTAACTTCTTTCTTTCTTCTTTCTTTCTTACTTCTTTCTTACTTCTTTCTTACTTCTTTCTTACTTCTTTCTTTCTTACTTCTTTCTTACTTCTTTCGTACTTCTTTCTTCATTCTTTCTTTCTTCTTTCTTTCTTCTCCATTTCTTCTTTCTTACTTATTTCTTCTTCCTTTCTTACTTCTTTCTAACTTCTTTCTTTCTTTTTCTTTCTTCTTTCTTTTTTCTTTCTTTCTTAATTCTTTCTTACTTCTTTCTTACTTCTTTCTTACTTCTTTCTTCTTTCTTACTTCTAATCTACTTCTTTCTTCTTTCTTTCTTACTTCTTTCTTTCTTCTTTCTTACTTCTTTCTTTCTTCTTTCTTACTTCTTTCTTATTTCTTACTTCTTTCTTTCTTACTTCTTTCTAACTTCTTTCTTACTTCTTTCTTACTTCTTTCTTTCTACTTTCTTTCTCCTTTCTTTCTTACTTCTTTCTTACTTCTTTCTTACTTCTTTCTAACTTCTTTCTTACTTCTTTCTTACTTCTTTCTTACTTCTTTCTTCTTTCTTTCTTCTTTCTTACTTCTTTTTTTCTTCTTTCTTACTTCTTTCTTACTTCTTTGTAACTTCTTTTTTCTTCTTTCTTTCTTCTTTCTTTCTTCTTTCTTTCTTACTTCTTTCTTACTTCTTTCTAACTACTTTCTTACTTCTTTCTTACTTCTTTATTACTTCTTTCTAACTTCTTTCTTTCTTCTTTCTTAATTCTTTCTTACTTCTTTCTTACTTCTTTCTTACTTCTTTCTTACTTCTTTCTTACTTCTTTCTTACTTCTTTCTAACTTCTTTCTTTCTTCTTTCATTCTTTCTTCTTTCTTTCCTCTTTCTTTCTTCTTTCTTTCTTTATTCTTTCTTCTTTCTTTCTTTCTTCTTTCTTTCTTCTTTCTTTATTCTTTCTTCTTTATTTCTTCTTTCTTTCTTCTCTCTTTCTTCTCTCTTTCTTCTTTCTTTCTTCTTTCTTTTTTCTTTCTCTCTTCTCTCTTCTCTCTTTCCTTCTTCTTTCTTTCTTCTTTCTTTCTTCTTTCTAACTTCTTTCTTTCTTTCTTCTTTCTAACTTCTTTCTTTCTTCTCTCTTTCTTATTTCTTTCTTCTTTCTATCTTCTTTCTTTCTTACTTCTTTCTTACTTCTTTCTTACTTCTTTCTTACTTCTTTCTTCATTCTTTCTTACTTCTTTCTTACTCTTTCTTACTTCTTTATTTCTTCTTTCTTTCTTACTTCTTTCTTTCTTGTTTCTTACTTCTTTCTTACTACTTTCTTACTTCTTTCTTACTTCTTTCTTACTTCTTTCTTATTTCTTACTTCTTTCTTTCTTACTTCTTTCTTACTTCTTTCTTACTTCTTTCTTACTTCTTTCTTTCTTACTTCTTTCTTACTTCTTTCGTACTTCTTTCTTCATTCTTTCTTTCTTATTTCTTTCTTCTCTCTTTCTTCTTTCTTACTTATTTCTTCTCTCTTTCTTACTTCTTTCTTACTTCTTTCTTTCTTTTTTCTTACTTCTTTCTAACTTCTTTCTTTCTTACTTCTTTCTTACTTCTTTCGTACTTCTTTCTTCTTTCTTTCTTCTTTCTTTCTTCTCTCTTACTTCTTTCTTACTTCTTTCTTACTTCTTACTTCTTTCTTTCTTCTTTCTTACTTCTTTCTAACTTCTTTCTAACTTCTTTCTTTCTTCTTTCTTTCTTACTTCTTTCTTACTTCTTTCTTACTTCTTTCTAACTTCTTTCTTTCTTACTTCTTTCTTAGTTCTTTCTTTCTTATTTCTTACTTCTTTCTTTCTTCTTTCTTACTTCTTTCTAACTTCTTTCTAACTTCTTTCTTTCTTCTTTCTTTCTTACTTCTTTCTTACTTCTTTCTAACTTCTTTCTTTCTTACTTCTTTCTTACCTCTTTCTTTCTTCTCTCTTTCTTCTTTCTTTCTTCTTTCTTTCTTCTTTCTTTCTTACTTCTTTCTTACTTCTTTCTTACTTCTTTCTTACTTCTTTCTAACTTCTTTCTTACTTCTTTCTTACTTATTTCTTACTTCTTTCTTTCTTCTTTATTACTTCATTCTTTCTTCTTTCTTACATCTTTCTTACTTCTTTCTTACTTCTTTCTAACTTCTTTCTTTCTTCTTTCTTTCTTTCTTCTTTCTTTCCTCTTTCTTTCTTCTTTCTTTCTTCTTTCTTTCTTCTTTCTTACTTCTTTCTTACTTCTTACTTCTTTCTTTCTTACTTCTTTCTTCTTTCTTACTTCTTTCTTACTTCTTTCTAACATCTTTCTTTCTTCTTTCTTTCTTCTTTCTTACTTCTTTCTTTCTTACTTCTTTCTTACTTCTTTCTTACTTCTTTCTTACTTCTTTCTTACTTCTTTCTTACTTCTTTCTAACTCCTTTCTTTCTTCTTTCTTTCTTCTTTCTTTCTTCTTTCTTTCTTACTTCTTTCTTACTGCTTTCTTAATTTTTTCTTACTTCTTTCTTCTTTCTTACTTCTTTCTTACTTCTTTCTTACTTCTTTCTTCATTCTTTCTTACTTCTTACTTATTCTTTCTTACTTCTTTCTTACTTCTTTCTTACTTCTTTCTAACTCCTTTCTTTCTTCTTTCTTTCTTCTTTCTTTCTTCTTTCTTTCTTACTTCTTTCTTACTGCTTTCTTAATTTTTTCTTACTTCTTTCTTCTTTCTTACTTCTTTCTTACTTCTTTCTTACTTCTTTCTTAATTCTTTCTTCATTCTTTCTTACTTCTTACTTATTCTTTCTTACTTCTTTCTTACTTCTTTCTTACTTCTTTCTAACTCCTTTCTTTCTTCTTTCTTTCTTCTTTCTTTCTTCTTTCTTTCTTACTTCTTTCTTACTTCTTTCTTACTTTTTTCTTACTTCTTTCTAACTTCTTTCTTTCTTCTTTCTTTCTTACTTCTTTCTTACTTCTTTCTTACTTCTTTCTTACTTCTTTCTTTCTTACTTCTTTCTTACTTCTTTCGTACTTCTTTCTTCATTCTTTCTTTCTTACTTATTCTTTCTTACTTCATTCTTACTTCTTTCTTACTTCTTTCTAACTTCTTTATTTCTTCTTTCTTTCTTCTTTCTTTCTTCTTTCTTTCTTACTTCTTTCTTACTTCTTTCTTACTTTTTTCTTACGTCTTTCTTTCTTACTTCTTTCTTACTTCTTTCTTACTTCTTTCTTACTTCTTTCTTCTTTCTTTCTTTCTTCTTTCTTACTTCTTTCTTACTTCTTTCTTCTTTCTTTCTTACTTCTTTCTTACTTCTTTCTTACTATTTTCTTAGTTCTTTCTTACTTCTTTCTTACTTCTTTCTTCTTTCTTTCTTTCTTTCTTCTTTCTTATTTCTTTCTTACTTCATTCTAACTTCTTTCTTTCTTCTTTCTTTCTTCTTTCATTCTTCTTTCTTACTTCTTTCTTACTACTTACTTCTTTCTTTCTTACTTCTTTCTTTCTTCTTTCTTACTTTTTCTTACTTCTTTCTTACTTCTTTCTTACTACTTTCTAACTTCTTTCTTTCTTCTTTCTAACTTCTTTCTTTCTTCTTTCTTTCTTACTTCTTTCTTACTTCTTTCTTACTTCTTTCTTACTTCTTTCTTTCTTACTTCTTTCTTACTTCTTTCGTACTTCTTTCTTCATTCTTTCTTTCTTCTTTCTTTCTTCTCTCTTTCTTCTTTCTTACTTATTTCTTCTTTCTTTCTTACTTCTTTCTTACTTCTTTCTTTCTTCTTTCTTAGTTCTTTCTTCTTTCTTTCATACTTCTTTCTATCTTCTTTCTTTCTTCTTTCTTTCTTCTTTCTTTTTTCTTTCTTTCTTAATTCTTTCTTACTTCTTTCTTACTTCTTCCTTACTTCTTTCTTCTTTCTTACTTCTAATCTACTTCTTTCTTCTTTCTTTCTTACTTCTTTCAAACTTCTTTCTAACTTCTTTCTTACTTCTTTCTTCATTCATTCTTACTTCTTTCTTACTTCTTTCTTACTTCTTTCTTTCTACTTTCTTTCTTCTTTCTTTCTTATTTCTTTCTTACTTCTTTCTTACTTCTTTCTTTCTTTCTTCTTGCTTTCTTCTTTCCTTCTTATTTCTAAATTCTTTCTAACTTCTTTCTTACTTCTTTCTTTCTAACTTCTTTCTTACTTCTTTCTTTCTTACTTCTTTCTTACTTCTTTCTTTCTTCTTTCCTACTTCTTTCTTACTTCTTTCTTACTTCTTTCTTTCTTCTTTCTTACTTCTTTCTTTCTTCTTTCCTACTTCTTTCTTACTTCTTTCTTACTTCTTTCTAACTTCTTTCTAACTTCTTTCTTCCTTCTTTTTTCATTCCTTCTTTCTTCTTTCTTACGTCTTTCTTAATTCTTTCTTACTTCTTTCTTACTTCTATCTTACTTCTTTCTAACTTCTTTCTTACTTCTTTCTTACTTCTTACTTACTTCTTTCTTTCTTACTTCTTTCTTACTTCTTTCTTTCTTACTTCTTTCTTACTTCTTTCATACTTCTTTCTTCTTTCTTTCTTCTTTCTTACTTCTTTCTTACTTCTTTCTTACTTCTTTCTTCATTCTTTCTTACTTCTTCCTTATTCTTTCTTACTTCTTTCTTACTTCTTTCTTCTTTCTTTCTTTCTTCTTTCTTACTTCTTTCTTACTTCTTTCTTACTTCTTTCTTCTTTCTTTCTTACTTCTTTCTTACTTCTTTCTTACTTTTTTCTTAGTTCTTTCTTATTTCTTTCTTACTTCTTTCTTACTTCTTTCTTCTTTCTTTCTTTCTTACTTCTTTCTTACTACTTTCTTACTTCATTCTAACTTCTTTCTTTCTTCTTTCTTTCTTCTTTCTTACTTCTTTCTTACTTCTTACTTCTTTCTTTCTTACTTCTTTCTTACTTCTTTCTTACTTCTTTCTTACTTCTTTCTAACTTCTTTCTTTCTTCTTTCTTTCTTCTTTCTTACTTCTTTCTTTCTTACTTCTTTCTTACTTCTTTCTTACTTCTTTCTTACTTCTTTCTTACTTCTCTCTTTCTTCTTTCTTACTTCTTTCTTACTTCTTTCTTCCTTCTTTCTAACTTCTTTCTTACTTCTTTCTAACTTCTTTCTTTCTTCTTTCTTTCTTACTTCTTTCTTACTTATTTCTTACTTCTTTCTTACTTCTTTATTTCTTACTTCTTTCTTACTTCTTTCGTACTTCTTTCTTCATTCTTTCTTTCTTCTTTCTTTCTTCTCTCGTTCTTCTTTCTTACTTATTTCTTCTTTCTTTCTTACTTCTTTCTTACTTCTTTCTTTCTTCTTTCTTACTTCTTTCTTCTTTCTTTCATACTTCTTTCTAACTTCTTTCTTTCTTCTTTCTTTCTTCTTTCTTACTTCTTTCTTACTTCTTTCTTACTTCTTTCTTACTTCTTTCTAACTCCTTTCTTTCTTCTTTCTTTCTTCTTTCTTTCTTCTTTCTTTCTTACTTCTTTCTTACTGCTTTCTTAATTTTTTCTTACTTCTTTCTTCTTTCTTACTTTTTCTTACTTCTTTCTTACTTTTTTCTTACGTCTTTCTTTCTTACTTCTTTCTTACTTCTTTCTTACTTCTTTCTTCTTTCTTTCTTTCTTCTTTCTTACTTCTTTCTTACTTCTTTCTTCTTTCTTTCTTACTTCTTTCTTACTTCTTTCTTACTATTTTCTTAGTTCTTTCTTACTTCTTTCTTACTTCCTTCTTCTTTCTTTCTTTCTTTCTTCTTTCTTATTTCTTTCTTACTTCATTCTAACTTCTTTCTTTCTTCTTTCTTTCTTCTTTCTTTCTTCTTTCTTACTTCTTTCTTACTTCTTACTTCTTTCTTTCTTACTTCTTTCTTTCTTCTTTCTTACTTCTTTCTTACTTCTTTCTTACTTCTTTCTTACTTCTTTCTAACTTCTTTCTTTCTTCTTTCTAACTTCTTTCTTTCTTCTTTCTTTCTTACTTCTTTCTTACTTCTTTCTTACTTCTTTCTTTCTTACTTCTTTCTTACTTCTTTCGTACTTCTTTCTTCATTCTTTCTTTCTTCTTTCTTTCTTCTCTCGTTCTTCTTTCTTACTTATTTCTTCTTTCTTTCTTACTTCTTTCTTACTTCTTTCTTTCTTCTTTCTTAGTTCTTTCTTCTTTCTTTCATACTTCTTTCTATCTTCTTTGTTTCTTCTTTCTTTCTTCTTTCTTTTTTCTTTCTTTCTTAATTCTTTCTTACTTCTTTCTTACTTCTTCCTTACTTCTTTCTTCTTTCTTACTTCTAATCTACTTCTTTCTTCTTTCTTTCTTACTTCTTTCTAACTTCTTTCTAACTTCTTTCTTACTTCTTTCTTCATTCCTTCTTACTTCTTTCTTACTTCTTTCTTACTTCTTTCTTTCTACTTTCTTCTTTCTTTCTTACTTCTTTCTTACTTCTTTCTTACTTCTTTCTTACTTCTTTCTTCATTCTTTCTTACTTCTTTCTTATTCTTTCTTACTTCTTTCTTACTTCTTTCTTCTTTCTTTCTTTCTTCTTTCTTACTTCTTTCTTACTTCTTTCTTACTTCTTTCTTCTTTCTTTCTTACTTCTTTCTTACTTCTTTCTTACTTTTTTCTTAGTTCTTTCTTATTTCTTTCTTACTTCTTTCTTACTTCTTTCTTCTTTCTTTCTTTCTTACTTCTTTCTTACTACTTTCTTACTTCATTCTAACTTCTTTCTTTCTTCTTTCTTTCTTCTTTCTTTCTTCTTTCTTTCTTCTTTCTTACTTCTTTCTTACTTCTTACTTCTTTCTTTCTTACTTCTTTCTTACTTCTTTCTTACTTCTTTCTTACTTCTTTCTAACTTCTTTCTTTCTTCTTTCTTTCTTACTTCTTTCTTACTTATTTCTTACTTCTTTCTTACTTCTTTATTTCTTACTTCTTTCTTACTTCTTTCGTACTTCTTTCTTCATTCTTTCTTTCTTCTTTCTTTCTTCTCTCGTTCTTCTTTCTTACTTATTTCTTCTTTCTTTCTTACTTCTTTCTTACTTCTTTCTTTCTTCTTTCTTACTTATTTCTTCTTTCTTTCATACTTCTTTCTAACTTCTTTCTTTCTTCTTTCTTTCTTCTTTCTTTTTTCTTTCTTTCTTACTTCTTTCTTACTTCTTTCTTACTTCTTTCTTTCTACTTTCTTTCTTCTTTCTTTCTTCTTTCTTACTTCTTTCTTTCTTTCTTCTTGCTTTCTTCTTTCCTTCTTATTTCTAAATTCTTTCTAACTTCTTTCTTACTTCTTTCTTTCTAATTCTTTCTTACTTCTTTCTTTCTTACTTCTTTCTTACTTCTTTCTTTCTTTCTTCTTTCTTACTTCTTTCGTACTTCTTTCTTACTTCTTTCTTACTTCTTTCTACTTTCTTTCTTACTTCTTTCTTACTTCTTTCTTACTTCTTTCTTTCTTCTTTCTTACTTCTTTCTTTCTTCTTTCCTACTTCTTTCTTACTACTTTCTTACTTCTTTCTAACTTCTTTCTAACTTCTTTCTTCATTCCTTCTTACTTCTTTCTTACGTCTTTCTTAATTCTTTCTTACTTCTTTCTTACTTCTTTCTTTCTTACTTCTTTCTTACTTCTTACTTATTTCTTTCTTTCTTACTTCTTTATTACTTCTTTCTTTCTTCTTTCTTTCTTTCTTCTTTCTTTCTTCTCTCTTTCTTCTCTCTTTCTTCTTTCTTTCTTCTTTCTTTTTTCTTTCTCTCTTCTCTCTTTCTTTCTTCTTTCTTTTTTCTTTCTTTCCTCTTTCTTTCTTCTTTCTTTCTTTCTTCTTTCTTTCTTCCTTCTTTCTTATTTCTTTCTTATTTCTTACTTCTTTCTAACTTCTTTCTTTCTTTCTTCTTTCTAACTTCTTTCTTTCTTCTCTCTTCTTTCTTTCTTCTTTCTTTCTTCTTTCTTTCTTACTTCTTTCTTACTTCTTTCTTACTTCTTTCTTACTTCTTTCTTACTTCTTTCTTCATTCTTTCTTACTTCTTTCTTATTCTTTCTTACTTCATTCTTACTTCTTTCTTACTTCTTTCTAACTTCTTTCTTTCTTCTTTCTTTCTTCTTACTTTCTTCTTTCTTTCTTACTTCTTTCTTACTTCTTTCTTACTTTTTTCATACGTCTTTCTTTCTTACTTCTTTCTTACTTCTTTCTTACTTCTTTCTTACTTCTTTCTTCTTTCTTTCTTTCTTCTTTCTTACTTCTTTCTTACTTCTTTCTTACTTCTTTCTTCTTTTTTTCTTACTTCTTTCTTACTTCTTTCTTACTTTTTTCATAGTTCTTTCTTACTTCTTTCTTATTTCTTTCTTCTTTCTTTCTTTCTTACTTCTTTCTTACTTCTTTCTTACTTCATTCTAACTTCTTTCTTTCTTATTTCTTTCTTCTTTCTTTCTTCTTTCTTTCTTCTTTCTTACTTATTACTTCTTTCTTTCTTACTTCTTTCTTACTTCTTTCTTACTTCTTTCTTACTTCTTTCTAACTTCTTTCTTTCTTCTTTCTTTCTTCTTTCTTACTTCTTTCTTTCTTACTTCTTTCTTACTTTTTTCTTACTTCTTTCTTACTTTTTTCTTACGTCTTTCTTTCTTACTTCTTTCGTACTTCTTTCTTCCTTCTTTCTTTCTTCTTTCTTTCTTCTCTCTTTCTTCTTTCTTACTTATTTCTTCTTTCTTTCTTACTTCTTTCTTACTTCTTTCTTTCTTCTTTCGTACTTCTTTCTTCTTTCTTTCTTACTTCTTTCTAACTTCTTTCTTTCTTCTTTCTTTCTTCTTTCTTTTTTCTTTCTTTCTTAATTCTTTCTTACTTCTTTCTTACTTCTTTCTTACTTCTTTCTTCTTTCTTACTTCTAATCTACTTCTTTCTTCTTTCTTTCTTACTTCTTTCTAACTTCTTTCTAACTTCTTTCTTACTTCTTTCTTCATTCCTTCTTACTTCTTTCTTACTTCTTTATTACTTCTTTCTTTCTACTTTCTTTCTTCTTTCTTTCTTACTTCTTTCTTACTTCTTTCTTACTTCTTTCTTTCTTTCTTCTTGCTTTCTTCTTTCCTTCTTATTTCTAAATTCTTTCTAACTTCTTTCTTACTTCTTTCTTACTTCTTACTTACTTCTTTCTTTCTTACTTCTTTCTTACTTCTTTCTTTCTTACTTCTTTCTTACTTCTTTCATACTTCTTTCTTCTTTCTTTCTTACTTCTTTCTTACTTCTTTCTTACTTCTTTCTTTTTTACTTCTTTCTTACTTTTTTCATACTTCTTTCTTACTTCTTTCTTACTTCTTTCTTCTTTCTTTCTTACTTCTTTCTTACTTCTTTCTTACTTCTTTCTTACTTCTTTCTAACTTCTTTCTTACTTCTTTCTTACTTCTTTCTTACTTCTTTCTTACTTCTTTCTTTCTTACTTCTTTCTTACTTCTTTCGTACTTCTTTCTTACTTTTTTCTTACTTCTTTCTTCTTTCTTTCTTACTTCTTTCTTACTTCTTTCTTACTTCTTTCTTACTTCTTTCTTACTTCTCTCTTTCTTCTTTCTTACTTCTTTCTTACTTCTTTCTTACTTCTTTCTAACTTCTTTCTTACTTCTTTCTAACTTCTTTCTTTCTTCTTTCTTTCTTACTTCTTTCTTACTTATTTCTTACTTCTTTCTTACTTCTTTATTTCTTACTTCTTTCTTACTTCTTTCGTACTTCTTTCTTCATTCTTTCTTTCTTCTTTCTTTCTTCTCTCGTTCTTCTTTCTTACTTATTTCTTCTTTCTTTCTTACTTCTTTCTTACTTCTTTCTTTCTTCTTTCTTACTTCTTTCTTCTTTCTTTCATACTTCTTTCTAACTTCTTTCTTTCTTCTTTCTTTCTTCTTTCTTTTTTCTTTCTTTCTTACTTCTTTCTTACTTCTTTCTTACTTCTTTCTTTCTACTTTCTTTCTTCTTTCTTTCTTACTTCTTTCTTTCTTCTTTCTTACTTCTTTCTTTCTTTCTTCTTGCTTTCTTCTTTCCTTCTTATTTCTAAATTCTTTCTAACTTCTTTCTTACTTCTTTCTTTCTAATTCTTTCTTACTTCTTTCTTTCTTACTTCTTTCTTACTTCTTTCTTTCTTTCTTCTTTCTAACTTCTTTCTTCATTCCTTCTTACTTCTTTCTTACGTCTTTCTTAATTCTTTCTTACTTCTTTCTTACTTCTTTCTTTCTTACTTCTTTCTTACTTCTTACTTATTTCTTTCTTTCTTACTTCTTTATTACTTCTTTCTTTCTTCTTTCTTTCTTTCTTCTTTCTTTCTTCTCTCTTTCTTCTCTCTTTCTTCTTTCTTTCTTCTTTCTTTTTTCTTTCTCTCTTCTCTCTTTCTTTCTTCTTTCTTTTTTCTTTCTTTCCTGTTTCTTTCTTCTTTCTTTCTTTCTTCTTTCTTTCTTCCTTCTTTCTTATTTCTTTCTTATTTCTTACTTCTTTCTAACTTCTTTCTTTCTTTCTTCTTTCTAACTTCTTTCTTTCTTCTCTCTTCTTTCTTTCTTCTTTCTTTCTTCTTTCTTTCTTACTTCTTTCTTACTTCTTTCTTACTTCTTTCTTACTTCTTTCTTACTTCTTTCTTCATTCTTTCTTACTTCTTTCTTATTCTTTCTTACTTCATTCTTACTTCTTTCTTACTTCTTTCTAACTTCTTTCTTTCTTCTTTCTTTCTTCTTTCTTTCTTCTTTCTTTCTTACTTCTTTCTTACTTCTTTCTTACTTTTTTCATACGTCTTTCTTTCTTACTTCTTTCTTACTTCTTTCTTACTTCTTTCTTACTTCTTTCTTCTTTCTTTCTTTCTTCTTTCTTACTTCTTTCTTACTTCTTTCTTCCTTCTTTCTTCTTTTTTTCTTACTTCTTTCTTACTTCTTTCTTACTTTTTTCATAGTTCTTTCTTACTTCTTTCTTATTTCTTTCTTCTTTCTTTCTTTCTTACTTCTTTCTTACTTCTTTCTTACTTCATTCTAACTTCTTTCTTTCTTATTTCTTTCTTCTTTCTTTCTTCTTTCTTTCTTCTTTCTTACTTATTACTTCTTTCTTTCTTACTTCTTTCTTACTTCTTTCTTACTTCTTTCTTACTTCTTTCTTACTTCTTTCTTACTTCTTTCTTACTTCTTTCTTACTTCTTTCTTACTTCTTTCTTCTTTCTTTCTTACTTCTTTCTTACTTCTTTCGTACTTCTTTCTTCATTCTTTCTTTCTTCTTTCTTTCTTCTCTCTTTCTTCTTTCTTACTTATTTCTTCTTTTTTTCTTACTTCTTTCTTACTTCTTTCTTTCTTCTTACTTAGTTCTTTCTTCTTTCTTTCATACTTCTTTCTATCTTCTTTCTTTTTTCTTTCTTTCTTAATTCTTTCTTACTTCTTTCTTACTTCTTCCTTACTTCTTTCTTCTTTCTTACTTCTAATCTACTTCTTTCTTCTTTCTTTCTTACTTCTTTCTAACTTCTTTCTAACTTCTTTCTTACTTCTTTCTTCATTCCTTCTTAATTCTTTCTTACTTCTTTCTTACTTCTTTCTTTCTACTTTCTTTCTTCTTTCTTTCTTACTTCTTTCTTACTTCTTTCTTACTTCTTTCTTTCTTTCTTCTTGCTTTCTTCTTTCCTTCTTATTTCTAAATTCTTTCTAACTTCTTTCTTACTTCTTTCTTTCTAACTTCTTTCTTACTTCTTTCTTTCTTCTTTCCTACTTCTTTCTTACTACTTTCTTACTTCTTTCTAACTTCTTTCTAACTTCTTTCTTCATTCCTTCTTACTTCTTTCTTACGTCTTTCTTAATTCTTTCTTACATCTTTCTTACTTCTTTCTTTCTTACTTCTTTCTTACTTCTTACTTATTTCTTTCTTTCTTACTTCTTTATTACTTCTTTCTTTCTTCTTTCTTTCTTTCTTCTTTCTTTCTTCTCTCTTTCTTCTCTCTTTCTTCTTTCTTTCTTCTTTCTTTTTTCTTTCTCTCTTCTCTCTTTCTTTCTTCTTTCTTTTTTCTTTCTTTCCTCTTTCTTTCTTCTTTCTTTCTTTCTTCTTTCTTTCTTCCTTCTTTCTTATTTCTTTCTTATTTCTTACTTCTTTCTAACTTCTTTCTTTCTTTCTTCTTTCTAACTTCTTTCTTTCTTCTCTCTTCTTTCTTTCTTCTTTCTTTCTTCTTTCTTTCTTACTTCTTTCTTACTTCTTTCTTACTTCTTTCTTACTTCTTTCTTACTTCTTTCTTCATTCTTTCTTACTTCTTTCTTATTCTTTCTTACTTCATTCTTACTTCTTTCTTACTTCTTTCTAACTTCTTTCTTTCTTCTTTCTTTCTTCTTACTTTCTTCTTTCTTTCTTACTTCTTTCTTACTTCTTTCTTACTTTTTTCATACGTCTTTCTTTCTTACTTCTTTCTTACTTCTTTCTTACTTCTTTCTTACTTCTTTCTTCTTTCTTTCTTACTTCTTTCTTACTTCTTTCTTACTTCTTTCTTCTTTTTTTCTTACTTCTTTCTTACTTCTTTCTTACTTTTTTCATAGTTCTTTCTTACTTCTTTCTTATTTCTTTCTTCTTTCTTTCTTTCTTACTTCTTTCTTACTTCTTTCTTACTTCATTCTAACTTCTTTCTTTCTTATTTCTTTCTTCTTTCTTTCTTCTTTCTTTCTTCTTTCTTACTTATTACTTCTTTCTTTCTTACTTCTTTCTTACTTCTTTCTTACTTCTTTCTTACTTCTTTCTAACTTCTTTCTTTCTTCTTTCTTTCTTCTTTCTTACTTCTTTCTTTCTTACTTCTTTCTTACTTCTTTCTTACTTCTTTCTTACTTTTTTCTTACGTCTTTCTTTCTTACTTCTTTCGTACTTCTTTCTTCCTTCTTTCTTTCTTCTTTCTTTCTTCTCTCTTTCTTCTTTCTTACTTATTTCTTCTTTCTTTCTTACTTCTTTCTTACTTCTTTCTTTCTTCTTTCTTACTTCTTTCTTCTTTCTTTCTTACTTCTTTCTAACTTCTTTCTTTCTTCTTTCTTTCTTCTTTCTTTTTTCTTTCTTTCTTAATTCTTTCTTACTTCTTTCTTACTTCTTTCTTACTTCTTTCTTCTTTCTTACTTCTAATCTACTTCTTTCTTCTTTCTTTCTTACTTCTTTCTAACTTCTTTCTAACTTCTTTCTTACTTCTTTCTTCATTCGTTCTTACTTCTTTCTTACTTCTTTATTACTTCTTTCTTTCTACTTTCTTTCTTCTTTCTTTCTTACTTCTTTCTTACTTCTTTCTTACTTCTTTCTTTCTTTCTTCTTGCTTTCTTCTTTCCTTCTTATTTCTAAATTCTTTCTAACTTCTTTCTTACTTCTTTCTTACTTCTTACTTACTTCTTTCTTTCTTACTTCTTTCTTACTTCTTTCTTTCTTACTTCTTTCTTACTTCTTTCATACTTCTTTCTTCTTTCTTTCTTACTTCTTTCTTACTTCTTTCTTACTTCTTTCTTTTTTACTTCTTTCTTACTTTTTTCATACTTCTTTCTTACTTCTTTCTTACTTCTTTCTTCTTTCTTTCTTACTTCTTTCTTACTTCTTTCTTACTTCTTTCTTACTTCTTTCTAACTTCTTTCTTACTTCTTTCTTACTTCTTTCTTACTTCTTTCTTACTTCTTTCTTTCTTACTTCTTTCTTACTTCTTTCGTACTTCTTTCTTACTTTTTTCTTACTTCTTTCTTCTTTCTTTCTTACTTCTTTCTTACTTCTTTCTTACTTCTTTCTTACTTCTTTCTTACTTCTCTCTTTCTTCTTTCTTACTTCTTTCTTACTTCTTTCTTACTTCTTTCTAACTTCTTTCTTACTTCTTTCTAACTTCTTTCTTTCTTCTTTCTTTCTTACTTCTTTCTTACTTATTTCTTACTTCTTTCTTACTTCTTTATTTCTTACTTCTTTCTTACTTCTTTCGTACTTCTTTCTTCATTCTTTCTTTCTTCTTTCTTTCTTCTCTCGTTCTTCTTTCTTACTTATTTCTTCTTTCTTTCTTACTTCTTTCTTACTTCTTTCTTTCTTCTTTCTTACTTCTTTCTTCTTTCTTTCATACTTCTTTCTAACTTCTTTCTTTCTTCTTTCTTTCTTCTTTCTTACTTCTTTCTTTCTTACTTCTTTCTTACTTCTTTCTTACTTCTTTCTTACTTCTTTCTTACTTCTTTCTTACTTCTTTCTAACTCCTTTCTTTCTTCTTTCTTTCTTCTTTCTTTCTTCTTTCTTTCTTACTTCTTTCTTACTGCTTTCTTAATTTTTTCTTACTTCTTTCTTCTTTCTTACTTCTTTCTTACTTCTTTCTTACTTTTTTCTTACGTCTTTCTTTCTTACTTCTTTCTTACTTCTTTCTTACTTCTTCCTTACTTCTTTCTTCTTTCTTTCTTTCTTCTTTCTTACTTCTTTCTTACTTCTTTCTTCTTTCTTTCTTACTTCTTTCTTACTTCTTTCTTACTATTTTCTTAGTTCTTTCTTACTTCTTTCTTAGTTCTTTCTTCTTTCTTTCTTTCTTTCTTCTTTCTTATTTCTTTCTTACTTCATTCTAACTTCTTTCTTTCTTCTTTCTTTCTTCTTTCTTTCTTCTTTCTTTCTTCTTTCTTACTTCTTACTTCTTTCTTTCTTACTTCTTTCTTTCTTCTTTCTTACTTCTTTCTTACTTCTTTCTTACTTCTTTCTTCTTTCTAACTTCTTTCTTTCTTCTTTCTAACTTCTTTCTTTCTTCTTTCTTTCTTACTTCTTTCTTACTTCTTTCTTACTTCTTTCTTACTTCTTTCTTTCTTACTTCTTTCTTACTTCTTTCGTACTTCTTTCTTCATTCTTTCTTTCTTCTTTCTTTCTTCTCTCTTTCTTCTTTCTTACTTATTTCTTCTTTCTTTCTTACTTCTTTCTTACTTCGTTCTTTCTTCTTTCTTAGTTCTTTCTTCTTTCTTTTATACTTCTTTCTATCTTCTTTCTTTCTTCTTTCTTTCTTCTTTCTTTTTTCTTTCTTTCTTAATTCTTTCTTACTTCTTTCTTACTTCTTCCTTACTTCTTTCTTCTTTCTTACTTCTAATCTACTTCTTTCTTCTTTCTTTCTTACTTCTTTCTAACTTCTTTCTAACTTCTTTCTTACTTCTTTCTTCATTCCTTCTTAATTCTTTCTTACTTCTTTCTTACTTCTTTCTTTCTACTTTCTTTCTTCTTTCTTTCTTACTTCTTTCTTACTTCTTTCTTACTTCTTTCTTTCTTTCTTCTTGCTTTCTTCTTTCCTTCTTATTTCTAAATTCTTTCTAACTTCTTTCTTACTTCTTTCTTTCTAACTTCTTTCTTACTTCTTTCTTTCTTCTTTCCTACTTCTTTCTTACTACTTTCTTACTTCTTTCTAACTTCTTTCTAACTTCTTTCTTCATTCCTTCTTACTTCTTTCTTACGTCTTTCTTAATTCTTTCTTACTTCTTTCTTACTTCTTTCTTTCTTACTTCTTTCTTACTTCTTACTTACTTCTTTCTTTCTTACTTCTTTATTACTTCTTTCTTTCTTCTTTCTTTCTTTCTTCTTTCTTTCTTCTCTCTTTCTTCTCTCTTTCTTCTTTCTTTCTTCTTTCTTTTTTCTTTCTCTCTTCTCTCTTTCTTTCTTCTTTCTTTTTTCTTTCTTTCCTCTTTCTTTCTTCTTTCTTTCTTTCTTCTTTCTTTCTTCCTTCTTTCTTATTTCTTTCTTATTTCTTACTTCTTTCTAACTTCTTTCTTTCTTTCTTCTTTCTAACTTCTTTCTTTCTTCTCTCTTCTTTCTTTCTTCTTTCTTTCTTCTTTCTTTCTTACTTCTTTCTTACTTCTTTCTTACTTCTTTCTTACTTCTTTCTTACTTCTTTCTTCATTCTTTCTTACTTCTTTCTTAGTCTTTCTTACTTCATTCTTACTTCTTTCTTACTTCTTTCTAACTTCTTTCTTTCTTCTTTCTTTCTTCTTACTTTCTTCTTTCTTTCTTACTTCTTTCTTACTTCTTTCTTACTTTTTTCATACGTCTTTCTTTCTTACTTCTTTCTTACTTCTTTCTTACTTCTTTCTTACTTCTTTCTTCTTTCTTTCTTTCTTCTTTCTTACTTCTTTCTTACTTCTTTCTTACTTCTTTCTTCTTTTTTTCTTACTTCTTTCTTACTTCTTTCTTACTTTTTTCATAGTTCTTTCTTACTTCTTTCTTATTTCTTTCTTCTTTCTTTCTTTCTTACTTCTTTCTTACTTCTTTCTTACTTCATTCTAACTTCTTTCTTTCTTATTTCTTTCTTCTTTCTTTCTTCTTTCTTTCTTCTTTCTTACTTATTACTTCTTTCTTTCTTACTTCTTTCTTACTTCTTTCTTACCTCTTTCTTACTTCTTTCTAACTTCTTTCTTTCTTCTTTCTTTCTTCTTTCTTACTTCTTTCTTTCTTACTTCTTTCTTACTTCTTTCTTTCTTCTTTCTTACTTTTTTCTTACGTCTTTCTTTCTTACTTCTTTCTTACTTCTTTCGTACTTCTTTCTTCCTTCTTTCTTTCTTCTTTCTTTCTTCTCTCTTTCTTCTTTCTTACTTATTTCTTCTTTCTTTCTTACTTCTTTCTTACTTCTTTCTTTCTTCTTTCTTACTTCTTTCTTCTTTCTTTCTTACTTCTTTCTAACTTCTTTCTTTCTTCTTTCTTTCTTCTTTCTTTTTTCTTTCTTTCTTAATTCTTTCTTACTTCTTTCTTACTTCTTTCTTACTTCTTTCTTCTTTCTTACTTCTAATCTACTTCTTTCTTCTTTCTTTCTTACTTCTTTCTAACTTCTTTCTAACTTCTTTCTTACTTCTTTCTTCATTCCTTCTTACTTCTTTCTTACTTCTTTATGACTTCTTTCTTTCTACTTTCTTTCTTCTTTCTTTCTTACTTCTTTCTTACTTCTTTCTTACTTCTTTCTTTCTTTCTTCTTGCTTTCTTCTTTCCTTCTTATTTCTAAATTCTTTCTAACTTCTTTCTTACTTCTTTCTTACTTCTTACTTACTTCTTTCTTTCTTACTTCTTTCTTACTTCTTTCTTTCTTACTTCTTTCTTACTTCTTTCATACTTCTTTCTTCTTTCTTTCTTACTTCTTTCTTACTTCTTTCTTACTTCTTTCTTTTTTACTTCTTTCTTACTTTTTTCATACTTCTTTCTTACTTCTTTCTTACTTCTTTCTTCTTTCTTTCTTACTTCTTTCTTACTTCTTTCTTACTTCTTTCTTACTTCTTTCTAACTTCTTTCTTACTTCTTTCTTACTTCTTTCTTACTTCTTTCTTACTTCTTTCTTTCTTACTTCTTTCTTACTTCTTTCGTACTTCTTTCTTACTTTTTTCTTACTTCTTTCTTCTTTCTTTCTTACTTCTTTCTTTCTTCTTTCTTACTTCTTTCTTACTTCTTTCTTACTTCTTTCTAACTTCTTTCTTAATTCTTTCTTCTTTCTTTCTTCTTTCTTCTTTCTTTCTTCTTTCTTACTTCTTTCTTACTTCTTTCTTACTTTTTTCTAACTTCTTTCTTACTTCTTTCTTTCTTTCTTCTTGCTTTCTTCTTTCCTTCTTATTTCTAAATTCTTTCTAACTTCTTTCTTACTTCTTTCTTTCTTACTTCTTTCTTACTTCTTTCTTTCTTTCTTCTTTCTTACTTCTTTCGTACTTCTTTCTTACTTCTTTCTTACTTCTTTCTACTTTCTTTCTTACTTCTTTCTTACTTCTTTCTTACTTCTTTCTTTCTTCTTTCTTACTTCTTTCTTTCTTCTTTCCTACTTCCTTCTTACTTCTTTCTTACTTCTTACTTCTTTCTTTCTTACTTCTTTCTTCTTTCTTACTTCTTTCTTACTTCTTTCTAACATCTTTCTTTCTTCTTTCTTTCTTCTTTCTTACTTCTTTCTTTCTTACTTCTTTCTTACTTCTTTCTTACTTCTTTCTTACTTCTTTCTTACTTCTTTCTTACTTCTTTCTAACTCCTTTCTTTCTTCTTTCTTTCTTCTTTCTTTCTTCTTTCTTTCTTACTTCTTTCTTACTGCTTTCTTAATTTTTTCTTACTTCTTTCTTACTTCTTTCTTACTTCTTTCTTACTTCTTTCTTCATTCTTTCTTACTTCTTACTTATTCTTTCTTACTTCTTTCTTACTTCTTTCTTACTTCTTTCTAACTCCTTTCTTTCTTCTTTCTTTCTTCTTTCTTTCTTCTTTCTTTCTTACTTCTTTCTTACTGCTTTCTTAATTTTTTCTTACTTCTTTCTTCTTTCTTACTTCTTTCTTACTTCTTTCTTACTTCTTTCTTACTTCTTTCTTCATTCTTTCTTACTTCTTACTTATTCTTTCTTACTTCTTTCTTACTTCTTTCTTACTACTTTCTAACTCCTTTCTTTCTTCTTTCTTTCTTCTTTCTTTCTTCTTTCTTTCTTACTTCTTTCTTACTTCTTTCTTACTTTTTTCTTACTTCTTTCTAACTTCTTTCTTTCTTCTTTCTTTCTTACTTCTTTCTTACTTCTTTCTTACTTCTTTCTTACTTCTTTCTAACTCCTTTCTTTCTTCTTTCTTTCTTCTTTCTTTCTTCTTTCTTTCTTACTTCTTTCTTACTGCTTTCTTAATTTTTTCTTACTTCTTTCTTCTTTCTTACTTCTTTCTTACTTCTTTCTTACTTCTTTCTTACTTCTTTCTTCTTTCTTTCTTACTTCTTTCTTACTTCTTTCTTACTATTTTCTAAGTTCTTTCTTACTTCTTTCTTACTTCTTTCTTCTTTCTTTCTTTCTTTCTTCTTTCTTATTTCTTTCTTACTTCATTCTAACTTCTTTCTTTCTTCTTTCTTTCTTCTTTCTTTCTTCTTTCTTACTTCTTTCTTACTTCTTACTTCTTTCTTTCTTACTTCTTTCTTTCTTCTTTCTTTCTTACTTCTTTCTTACTTCTTTCTTACTTCTTTCTTACTTCTTTCTTTCTTACTTCTTTCTTACTTCTTTCGTACTTCTTTCTTCATTCTTTCTTTCTTCTTTCTTTCTTCTCTCTTTCTTCTTTCTTACTTATTTCTTCTTTCTTTCTTACTTCTTTCTTACTTCTTTCATTCTTCTTTCTTAGTTCTTTCTTCTTTCTTTCATACTTCTTTCTATCTTCTTTCTTTCTTCTTTCTTTCTTCTTTCTTTTTTCTTTCTTTCTTAATTCTTTCTTACTTCTTTCTTACTTCTTCCTTACTTCTTTCTTCTTTCTTACTTCTAATCTACTTCTTTCTTCTTTCTTTCTTACTTCTTTCTAACTTCTTTCTAACTTCTTTCTTACTTCTTTCTTCATTCCTTCTTACTTCTTTCTTACTTCTTTCTTACTTCTTTCTTTCTACTTTCTTTCTTCTTTCTTTCTTACTTCTTTCTTACGTCTTTCTTACTTCTTTCTTTCTTTCTTCTTGCTTTCTTCTTTCCTTCTTTTTTCTAAATTCTTTCTAACTTCTTTCTTACTTCTTTCTTTCTTACTTCTTTCTTACTTCTTTCTTTCTTTCTTCTTTCTTACTTCTTTCATACTTCTTTCTTACTTCTTTCTTACTTCTTTCTACTTTCTTTCTTACTTTTTCTTACTTCTTTCTTACTTCTTACTTACTTCTTTCTTTCTTACTTCTTTCTTACTTCTTTATTTCTTACTTCTTTCTTACTTCTTTCATACTTCTTTCTTCTTTCTTTCTTACTTCTTTCTTACTTCTTTCTTACTTCTTTCTTTTTTACTTCTTTCTTACTTTTTTCATACTTCTTTCTTACTTCTTTCTTACTTCTTTCTTCTTTCTTTCTTACTTCTTTCTTACTTCTTTGTTACTTCTTTCTTACTTCTTTCTTACTTCTTTCTTACTTCTTTCTTTCTTACTTCTTTCTTACTTCTTTCGTACTTCTTTCTTACTTTTTTCTTACTTCTTTCTTCTTTCTTTCTTACTTCTTTCTTTCTTCTTTCTTACTTCTTTCTTACTTCTTTCTTACTTCTTTCTAACTTCTTTCTTAATTCTTTCTTCTTTCTTTCTTTCTTCTTTCTTCTTTCTTTCTTCTTTCTTACTTCTAATCTACTTCTTTCTTCTTTCTTTCTTACTTCTTTCTAACTTCTTTCTAACTTCTTTCTTACTTCTTTCTTCATTCCTTCTTACTTCTTTCTTACTTCTTTATGACTTCTTTCTTTCTACTTTCTTTCTTCTTTCTTTCTTACTTCTTTCTTACTTCTTTCTTACTTCTTTCTTTCTTTCTTCTTGCTTTCTTCTTTCCTTCTTATTTCTAAATTCTTTCTAACTTCTTTCTTACTTCTTTCTTACTTCTTACTTACTTCTTTCTTTCTTACTTCTTTCTTACTTCTTTCTTTCTTACTTCTTTCTTACTTCTTTCATACTTCTTTCTTCTTTCTTTCTTACTTCTTTCTTACTTCTTTCTTACTTCTTTCTTTTTTACTTCTTTCTTACTTTTTTCATACTTCTTTCTTACTTCTTTCTTACTTCTTTCTTCTTTCTTTCTTACTTCTTTCTTACTTCTTTCTTACTTCTTTCTTACTTCTTTCTAACTTCTTTCTTACTTCTTTCTTACTTCTTTCTTACTTCTTTCTTACTTCTTTCTTTCTTACTTCTTTCTTACTTCTTTCGTACTTCTTTCTTACTTTTTTCTTACTTCTTTCTTCTTTCTTTCTTACTTCTTTCTTTCTTCTTTCTTACTTCTTTCTTACTTCTTTCTTACTTCTTTCTAACTTCTTTCTTAATTCTTTCTTCTTTCTTTCTTCTTTCTTCTTTCTTTCTTCTTTCTTACTTCTTTCTTACTTCTTTCTTACTTTTTTCTAACTTCTTTCTTACTTCTTTCTTTCTTTCTTCTTGCTTTCTTCTTTCCTTCTTATTTCTAAATTCTTTCTAACTTCTTTCTTACTTCTTTCTTTCTTACTTCTTTCTTACTTCTTTCTTTCTTTCTTCTTTCTTACTTCTTTCGTACTTCTTTCTTACTTCTTTCTTACTTCTTTCTACTTTCTTTCTTACTTCTTTCTTACTTCTTTCTTACTTCTTTCTTTCTTCTTTCTTACTTCTTTCTTTCTTCTTTCCTACTTCCTTCTTACTTCTTTCTTACTTCTTACTTCTTTCTTTCTTACTTCTTTCTTCTTTCTTACTTCTTTCTTACTTCTTTCTAACATCTTTCTTTCTTCTTTCTTTCTTCTTTCTTACTTCTTTCTTTCTTACTTCTTTCTTACTTCTTTCTTACTTCTTTCTTACTTCTTTCTTACTTCTTTCTTACTTCTTTCTAACTCCTTTCTTTCTTCTTTCTTTCTTCTTTCTTTCTTCTTTCTTTCTTACTTCTTTCTTACTGCTTTCTTAATTTTTTCTTACTTCTTTCTTACTTCTTTCTTACTTCTTTCTTACTTCTTTCTTCATTCTTTCTTACTTCTTACTTATTCTTTCTTACTTCTTTCTTACTTCTTTCTTACTTCTTTCTAACTCCTTTCTTTCTTCTTTCTTTCTTCTTTCTTTCTTCTTTCTTTCTTACTTCTTTCTTACTGCTTTCTTAATTTTTTCTTACTTCTTTCTTCTTTCTTACTTCTTTCTTACTTCTTTCTTACTTCTTTCTTACTTCTTTCTTCATTCTTTCTTACTTCTTACTTATTCTTTCTTACTTCTTTCTTACTTCTTTCTTACTACTTTCTAACTCCTTTCTTTCTTCTTTCTTTCTTCTTTCTTTCTTCTTTCTTTCTTACTTCTTTCTTACTTCTTTCTTACTTTTTTCTTACTTCTTTCTAACTTCTTTCTTTCTTCTTTCTTTCTTACTTCTTTCTTACTTCTTTCTTACTTCTTTCTTACTTCTTTCTAACTCCTTTCTTTCTTCTTTCTTTCTTCTTTCTTTCTTCTTTCTTTCTTACTTCTTTCTTACTGCTTTCTTAATTTTTTCTTACTTCTTTCTTCTTTCTTACTTCTTTCTTACTTCTTTCTTACTTCTTTCTTACTTCTTTCTTCTTTCTTTCTTACTTCTTTCTTACTTCTTTCTTACTATTTTCTAAGTTCTTTCTTACTTCTTTCTTACTTCTTTCTTCTTTCTTTCTTTCTTCTTTCTTATTTCTTTCTTACTTCATTCTAACTTCTTTCTTTCTTCTTTCTTTCTTCTTTCTTTCTTCTTTCTTACTTCTTTCTTACTTCTTACTTCTTTCTTTCTTACTTCTTTCTTTCTTCTTTCTTTCTTACTTCTTTCTTACTTCTTTCTTACTTCTTTCTTACTTCTTTCTTTCTTACTTCTTTCTTACTTCTTTCGTACTTCTTTCTTCATTCTTTCTTTCTTCTTTCTTTCTTCTCTCTTTCTTCTTTCTTACTTATTTCTTCTTTCTTTCTTACTTCTTTCTTACTTCTTTCATTCTTCTTTCTTAGTTCTTTCTTCTTTCTTTCATACTTCTTTCTATCTTCTTTCTTTCTTCTTTCTTTCTTCTTTCTTTTTTCTTTCTTTCTTAATTCTTTCTTACTTCTTTCTTACTTCTTCCTTACTTCTTTCTTCTTTCTTACTTCTAATCTACTTCTTTCTTCTTTCTTTCTTACTTCTTTCTAACTTCTTTCTAACTTCTTTCTTACTTCTTTCTTCATTCCTTCTTACTTCTTTCTTACTTCTTTCTTACTTCTTTCTTTCTACTTTCTTTCTTCTTTCTTTCTTACTTCTTTCTTACGTCTTTCTTACTTCTTTCTTTCTTTCTTCTTGCTTTCTTCTTTCCTTCTTTTTTCTAAATTCTTTCTAACTTCTTTCTTACTTCTTTCTTTCTTACTTCTTTCTTACTTCTTTCTTTCTTTCTTCTTTCTTACTTCTTTCATACTTCTTTCTTACTTCTTTCTTACTTCTTTCTACTTTCTTTCTTACTTTTTCTTACTTCTTTCTTACTTCTTACTTACTTCTTTCTTTCTTACTTCTTTCTTACTTCTTTATTTCTTACTTCTTTCTTACTTCTTTCATACTTCTTTCTTCTTTCTTTCTTACTTCTTTCTTACTTCTTTCTTACTTCTTTCTTTTTTACTTCTTTCTTACTTTTTTCATACTTCTTTCTTACTTCTTTCTTACTTCTTTCTTCTTTCTTTCTTACTTCTTTCTTACTTCTTTGTTACTTCTTTCTTACTTCTTTCTTACTTCTTTCTTACTTCTTTCTTTCTTACTTCTTTCTTACTTCTTTCGTACTTCTTTCTTACTTTTTTCTTACTTCTTTCTTCTTTCTTTCTTACTTCTTTCTTTCTTCTTTCTTACTTCTTTCTTACTTCTTTCTTACTTCTTTCTAACTTCTTTCTTAATTCTTTCTTCTTTCTTTCTTTCTTCTTTCTTCTTTCTTTCTTCTTTCTTACTTCTTTCTTACATCTTTCTTACTTCTTTCTTTCTTTCTTCTTTCTTACTTCTTTCGTACTTCTTTCTTACTTCTTTCTTACTTCTTTCTACTTTCTTTCTTACTTCTTTCTTTCTTCTTTCTTACTTCTTTCTTTCTTCTTTCCTACTTCTTTCTTACTTCTTTCTTACTTCTTTCTTACTTCTTTCTAACTTCTTTCTTACTTCTTTCTTACTTCTTTCCTACTTCTTTCTAACTTCTTTCTTTCTATTTCTTTCTTCTTTCTTACTTCTTTCTTTCTTACTTATTACTTAATTCTTTTTACTTCTTTCTTACTTCTTTCTTACTTCTTTCTCCTTTCTTTCTTACTTCTTTCTTACTTCTTTCTTACTCCTTTCTTACTTCTTTCTTACTTCTTTCTAACTTCTTTCTTACTTCTTTCTTACTTCTTTCTTACTTCTTTCTAACTTCTTTCTTTCTATTTCTTTCTTCTTTCTTTCTTCTTTCTTTATTACTTCTTTCTTACTTCTTTCTTACTTCTTTCTTACTTCTTTCTTTTTTACTTCTTTCTTACTTTTTTCATACTTCTTTCTTACTTCTTTCTTTCTTCTTTCTTACTTCTTTCTTACTTCTTTCTTACTTCTTTCTAACTTCTTTTTTCTTCTTTGTTACTTCTTTCTTACTTCTTTCTTACTTCTTTCTTACTTCTTTTTACTTCTTTCTTACTTCTTTCTTACTTCTTTCTTACTTCTTTCTAACTTCTTACTTCTTTCTTATTTCTTTCTAACTTCTTTCTTTCTTCTTTCTTTCTTCTTTCTTACTTCTTTCTTACTTCTTTCTTCTTTCTTTCTTACTTCTTTCTTACTTCTTTCTTACTTTTTTCTTACTTCTTTCTTACTTCTTTCTTTCTTCTTTCTTTCTTCTTTCTTTCTTCTTTCTTTCTTACTTCTTTCTAACTTCTTTCTTACTTCTTTCTTACTTCTTACTTACTTCTTTCTTTCTTGCTTCTTTCTTCTTTCTTTCTTACTTCTTTCTTACTTCTTTCTTACTTCTTTCTTACTTCTTTCTTCTTTCTTTCTTACTTCTTTCATTCTTTCTTCCCTCTTTCTTCTTTCTTTCTTTCTTCTTTCTTACTTCTTTCTTTCTTCTTTCTTACTTCTTTCTTACTTCTTTCTTACTTCTTTCTTTCTTCTTTCTTACTTCTTTCTTACTTCTTTCTAACTTCTTTTTTCTTCTTTCTTACTTCTTTCTTACTTCTTTCTTAATTCTTCTTTCTTTCTTCTTTCTTACTTCTTTCTTTCTTCTTTCTTACTTCTTTCTTACTTCTTTCTAACTTCTTTTTTCTTCTTTCTTACTTCTTTCTTACTTCTTTCGTTCTTACTTATTACTTAATTCTTTTTACTTCTTTCTTACTTCTTTCTTACTTCTTTCTTCTTTCTTTCTTACTTCTTTCTTACTTCTTTCTTACTTCTTTCTTACTTCTTTCTTACTTCTTTCTTTCTTACTTCTTTCTTAATTCTTTCTTACTTCTTTCTAACTCCTTTCTTTCTTCTTTCTTTCTTCTTTCTTTCTTCTTTCTTTCTTACTTCTTTCTTACTGCTTTCTTAATTTTTTCTTACTTCTTTCTTCTTTCTTACTTCTTTCTTACTTCTTTCTTACTTCTTTCTTACTTCTTTCTTCTTTCTTTCTTACTTCTTTCTTACTTCTTTCTTACTATTTTCTAAGTTCTTTCTTACTTCTTTCTTACTTCTTTCTTCTTTCTTTCTTTCTTTCTTCTTTCTTATTTCTTTCTTACTTCATTCTAACTTCTTTCTTTCTTCTTACTTTCTTCTTTCTTTCTTCTTTCTTACTTCTTTCTTACTTCTTACTTCTTTCTTTCTTACTTCTTTCTTTCTTCTTTCTTTCTTACTTCTTTCTTACTTCTTTCTTACTTCTTTCTTACTTCTTTCTTTCTTACTTCTTTCTTACTTCTTTCGTACTTCTTTCTTCATTCTTTCTTTCTTCTTTCTTTCTTCTCTCTTTCTTCTTTCTTACTTATTTCTTCTTTCTTTCTTACTTCTTTCTTACTTCTTTCATTCTTCTTTCTTAGTTCTTTCTTCTTTCTTTCATACTTCTTTCTATCTTCTTTCTTTCTTCTTTCTTTCTTCTTTCTTTTTTCTTTCTTTCTTAATTCTTTCTTACTTCTTTCTTACTTCTTCCTTACTTCTTTCTTCTTTCTTACTTCTAATGTACTTCTTTCTTCTTTCTTTCTTACTTCTTTCTAACTTCTTTCTAACTTCTTTCTTACTTCTTTCTTCATTCCTTCTTACTTCTTTCTTACTTCTTTCTTACTTCTTTCTTTCTACTTTCTTTCTTCTTTCTTTCTTACTTCTTTCTTACGTCTTTCTTACTTCTTTCTTTCTTTCTTCTTGCTTTCTTCTTTCCTTCTTTTTTCTAAATTCTTTCTAACTTCTTTCTTACTTCTTTCTTTCTTACTTCTTTCTTACTTCTTTCTTTCTTTCTTCTTTCTTACTTCTTTCATACTTCTTTCTTACTTCTTTCTTACTTCTTTCTACTTTCTTTCTTACTTTTTCTTACTTCTTTCTTACTTCTTACTTACTTCTTTCTTTCTTACTTCTTTCTTACTTCTTTATTTCTTACTTCTTTCTTACTTCTTTCATACTTCTTTCTTCTTTCTTTCTTACTTCTTTCTTACTTCTTTCTTACTTCTTTCTTTTTTACTTCTTTCTTACTTTTTTCATACTTCTTTCTTACTTCTTTCTTACTTCTTTCTTCTTTCTTTCTTACTTCTTTCTTACTTCTTTGTTACTTCTTTCTTACTTCTTTCTTACTTCTTTCTTACTTCTTTCTTTCTTACTTCTTTCTTACTTCTTTCGTACTTCTTTCTTACTTTTTTCTTACTTCTTTCTTCTTTCTTTCTTACTTCTTTCTTTCTTCTTTCTTACTTCTTTCTTACTTCTTTCTTACTTCTTTCTAACTTCTTTCTTAATTCTTTCTTCTTTCTTTCTTTCTTCTTTCTTCTTTCTTTCTTCTTTCTTACTTCTTTCTACATCTTTCTTACTTCTTTCTTTCTTTCTTCTTTCTTACTTCTTTCGTACTTCTTCTTACTTCTTTCTTACTTCTTTCTACTTTCTTTCTTACTTCTTTCTTCTTCTTTCTTACTTCTTTCTTTCTTCTTTCCTACTTCTTTCTTACTTCTTTCTTACTTCTTTCTTACTTCTTTCTAACTTCTTTCTTACTTCTTTCTTACTTCTTTCCTACTTCTTTCTAACTTCTTTCTTTCTATTTCTTTCTTCTTTCTTACTTCTTTCTTTCTTACTTATTACTTAATTCTTTTTACTTCTTTCTTACTTCTTTCTTACTTCTTTCTCCTTTCTTTCTTACTTCTTTCTTACTTCTTTCTTACTCCTTTCTTACTTCTTTCTTACTTCTTTCTAACTTCTTTCTTACTTCTTTCTTACTTCTTTCTTACTTCTTTCTAACTTCTTTCTTTCTATTTCTTTCTTCTTTCTTTCTTCTTTCTTTATTACTTCTTTCTTACTTCTTTCTTACTTCTTTTTTACTTCTTTCTTACTTTTTTCATACTTCTTTCTTACTTCTTTCTTTCTTCTTTCTTACTTCTTTCTTACTTCTTTCTTACTTCTTTCTAACTTCTTTTTTCTTCTTTGTTACTTCTTTCTTACTTCTTTCTTACTTCTTTCTTACTTCTTTTTACTTCTTTCTTACTTCTTTCTTACTTCTTTCTTACTTCTTTCTAACTTCTTCTTTCTTATTTCTTTCTAACTTCTTTCTTTCTTCTTTCTTTCTTCTTTCTTACTTCTTTCTTACTTCTTTCTTCTTTCTTTCTTACTTCTTTCTTACTTCTTTCTTACTTTTTTCTTACTTCTTTCTTACTTCTTTCTTTCTTCTTTCTTTCTTCTTTCTTTCTTCTTTCTTTCTTACTTCTTTCTAACTTCTTTCTTACTTCTTTCTTACTTCTTACTTACTTCTTTCTTTCTTGCTTCTTTCTTCTTTCTTTCTTACTTCTTTCTTACTTCTTTCTTACTTCTTTCTTACTTCTTTCTTCTTTCTTTCTTACTTCTTTCATTCTTTCTTCCCTCTTTCTTCTTTCTTTCTTTCTTCTTTCTTACTTCTTTCTTTCTTCTTTCTTACTTCTTTCTTACTTCTTTCTTACTTCTTTCTTTCTTCTTTCTTACTTCTTTCTTACTTCTTTCTAACTTCTTTTTTCTTCTTTCTTACTTCTTTCTTACTTCTTTCTTAATTCTTCTTTCTTTCTTCTTTCTTACTTCTTTCTTTCTTCTTTCTTACTTCTTTCTTACTTCTTTCTAACTTCTTTTTTCTTCTCTCTTACTTCTTTCTTACTTCTTTCGTTCTTACTTATTACTTAATTCTTTTTACTTCTTTCTTACTTCTTTCTTACTTCTTTCTTCTTTCTTTCTTACTTCTTTCTTACTTCTTTCTTACTTCTTTCTTACTTCTTTCTTACTTCTTTCTTTCTTACTTCTTTCTTAATTCTTTCTTACTTCTTTCTAACTCCTTTCTTTCTTCTTTCTTTCTTCTTTCTTTCTTCTTTCTTTCTTACTTCTTTCTTACTGCTTTCTTAATTTTTTCTTACTTCTTTCTTCTTTCTTACTTCTTTCTTACTTCTTTCTTACTTCTTTCTTACTTCTTTCTTCTTTCTTTCTTACTTCTTTCTTACTTCTTTCTTACTATTTTCTAAGTTCTTTCTTACTTCTTTCTTACTTCTTTCTTCTTTCTTTCTTTCTTTCTTCTTTCTTATTTCTTTCTTACTTCATTCTAACTTCTTTCTTTCTTCTTTCTTTCTTCTTTCTTTCTTCTTTCTTACTTCTTTCTTACTTCTTACTTCTTTCTTTCTTACTTCTTTCTTTCTTCTTTCTTTCTTACTTCTTTCTTACTTCTTTCTTACTTCTTTCTTACTTCTTTCTTTCTTACTTCTTTCTTACTTCTTTCGTACTTCTTTCTTCATTCTTTCTTTCTTCTTTCTTTCTTCTCTCTTTCTTCTTTCTTACTTATTTCTTCTTTCTTTCTTACTTCTTTCTTACTTCTTTCATTCTTCTTTCTTAGTTCTTTCTTCTTTCTTTCATACTTCTTTCTATCTTCTTTCTTTCTTCTTTCTTTCTTCTTTCTTTTTTCTTTCTTTCTTAATTCTTTCTTACTTCTTTCTTACTTCTTCCTTACTTCTTTCTTCTTTCTTACTTCTAATCTACTTCTTTCTTCTTTCTTTCTTACTTCTTTCTAACTTCTTTCTAACTTCTTTCTTACTTCTTTCTTCATTCCTTCTTACTTCTTTCTTACTTCTTTCTTACTTCTTTCTTTCTACTTTCTTTCTTCTTTCTTTCTTACTTCTTTCTTACGTCTTTCTTACTTCTTTCTTTCTTTCTTCTTGCTTTCTTCTTTCCTTCTTTTTTCTAAATTCTTTCTAACTTCTTTCTTACTTCTTTCTTTCTTACTTCTTTCTTACTTCTTTCTTTCTTTCTTCTTTCTTACTTCTTTCATACTTCTTTCTTACTTCTTTCTTACTTCTTTCTACTTTCTTTCTTACTTTTTCTTACTTCTTTCTTACTTCTTACTTACTTCTTTCTTTCTTACTTCTTTCTTACTTCTTTATTTCTTACTTCTTTCTTACTTCTTTCATACTTCTTTCTTCTTTCTTTCTTACTTCTTTCTTACTTCTTTCTTACTTCTTTCTTTTTTACTTCTTTCTTACTTTTTTCATACTTCTTTCTTACTTCTTTCTTACTTCTTTCTTCTTTCTTTCTTACTTCTTTCTTACTTCTTTGTTACTTCTTTCTTACTTCTTTCTTACTTCTTTCTTACTTCTTTCTTTCTTACTTCTTTCTTACTTCTTTCGTACTTCTTTCTTACTTTTTTCTTACTTCTTTCTTCTTTCTTTCTTACTTCTTTCTTTCTTCTTTCTTACTTCTTTCTTACTTCTTTCTTACTTCTTTCTAACTTCTTTCTTAATTCTTTCTTCTTTCTTTCTTTCTTCTTTCTTCTTTCTTTCTTCTTTCTTACTTCTTTCTTACATCTTTCTTACTTCTTTCTTTCTTTCTTCTTTCTTACTTCTTTCGTACTTCTTTCTTACTTCTTTCTTACTTCTTTCTACTTTCTTTCTTACTTCTTTCTTTCTTCTTTCTTACTTCTTTCTTTCTTCTTTCCTACTTCTTTCTTACTTCTTTCTTACTTCTTTCTTACTTCTTTCTAACTTCTTTCTTACTTCTTTCTTACTTCTTTCCTACTTCTTTCTAACTTCTTTCTTTCTATTTCTTTCTTCTTTCTTACTTCTTTCTTTCTTACTTATTACTTAATTCTTTTTACTTCTTTCTTACTTCTTTCTTACTTCTTTCTCCTTTCTTTCTTACTTCTTTCTTACTTCTTTCTTACTCCTTTCTTACTTCTTTCTTACTTCTTTCTAACTTCTTTCTTACTTCTTTCTTACTTCTTTCTTACTTCTTTCTAACTTCTTTCTTTCTATTTCTTTCTTCTTTCTTTCTTCTTTCTTTATTACTTCTTTCTTACTTCTTTCTTACTTCTTTCTTACTTCTTTCTTTTTACTTCTTTCTTACTTTTTTCATACTTCTTTCTTACTTCTTTCTTTCTTCTTTCTTACTTCTTTCTTACTTCTTTCTTACTTCTTTCTAACTTCTTTTTTCTTCTTTGTTACTTCTTTCTTACTTCTTTCTTACTTCTTTCTTACTTCTTTTTACTTCTTTCTTACTTCTTTCTTACTTCTTTCTTACTTCTTTCTAACTTCTTACTTCTTTCTTATTTCTTTCTAACTTCTTTCTTTCTTCTTTCTTTCTTCTTTCTTACTTCTTTCTTACTTCTTTCTTCTTTCTTTCTTACTTCTTTCTTACTTCTTTCTTACTTTTTTCTTACTTCTTTCTTACTTCTTTCTTTCTTCTTTCTTTCTTCTTTCTTTCTTACTTCTTTCTAACTTCTTTCTTACTTCTTTCTTACTTCTTACTTACTTCTTTCTTTCTTGCTTCTTTCTTCTTTCTTTCTTACTTCTTTCTTACTTCTTTCTTACTTCTTTCTTACTTCTTTCTTCTTTCTTTCTTACTTCTTTCATTCTTTCTTCCCTCTTTCTTCTTTCTTTCTTTCTTCTTTCTTACTTCTTTCTTTCTTCTTTCTTACTTCTTTCTTACTTCTTTCTTACTTCTTTCTTTCTTCTTTCTTACTTCTTTCTTACTTCTTTCTAACTTCTTTTTTCTTCTTTCTTACTTCTTTCTTACTTCTTTCTTAATTCTTCTTTCTTTCTTCTTTCTTACTTCTTTCTTTCTTCTTTCTTACTTCTTTCTTACTTCTTTCTAACTTCTTTTTTCTTCTTTCTTACTTCTTTCTTACTTCTTTCTTTCTTACTTATTACTTAATTCTTTTTACTTCTTTCTTACTTCTTTCTTACTTCTTTCTTCTTTCTTTCTTACTTCTTTCTTACTTCTTTCTTACTTCTTTCTTACTTCTTTCTTACTTCTTTCTTTCTTACTTCTTTCTTAATTCTTTCTTACTTCTTTCTTTCTTCTTTCTTACTTCTTTCTTACTTCTTTCTTTCTTCTTTCTTACTTCTTTCTTACTTCTTTCTTACTTCTTTCTTACTTCTTTCTTACTTCATTCTTCATTCCTTCTTACTTCTTTCTTACTTCTTTCTAACTACTTTCTTACTTCATTCTTCATTCCTTCTTACTTCTTTCTTACTTCTTTCTAACTACATTCTTACTTCTTTCTTACTTCCTTCTTACTTCTTTCTAACATCTTTTTGTTCTTTCTTTCTTCTTTCTTTCTTCTAACTTCTTTCTAACTTCTTTCTTACTTCTTTCTTACTTCTTACTTACTTCTTTCTTTCTTGCTTCTTTCTTTCTTCTTTCTTTCTTACTTCTTTCATTCTTTCTTCCCTCTTTCTTCTTTCTTTCTTTCTTTTTTCTTACTTCTTTCTTTCTTCTTTCTTACTTCTTTCTTACTTCTTTCTTACTTCTTTCTTTCTTCTTTCTTACTTCTTTCTTACTTCTTTCTAACTTCTTTTTTCTTCTTTCTTACTTCTTTCTTACTTCTTTCTTTCTTACTTATTACTTAATTCCTTTTTACTTCTTTATTACTTCTTTCTTACTTCTTTCTAACTTCTTTCTTACTTCTTTCTTACTTCTTTCTAACTTCTTTCTTTCTATTTCTTTCTTCTTTCTTTCTTCTTTCTTTCTTACTGCTTTCTTACTTCTTTCTTACTTCTTTCTTACTTCTTTCTTTCTTACTTCTTTCTTAATTCTTTCTTACTTCTTTCTTACTTCTTTCTTACTTCTTTCTTACTTCTTTCTTTCTTCTTTCTTACTTCTTTCTTACTTCTTTCTTACTTCTTTCTTACTTCTTACTTCTTTCTAACTTCTTACTTCTTTCTTATTTCTTTCTAACTTCTTTCTTTCTTCTTTCTTTCTTCTTTCTTACTTCTTTCTTACTTCTTTCTTCTTTCTTTCTTACTTCTTTCTTACTTCTTTCTTACTTCTTTCTTACTTCTTTCTTAATTCTTTCTTACTTCTTTCATCTTTATTTCTTACTTCTTTCTTACTTCTGTCTTACTTCTTTCTTTCTTACTTCTTTCTTACTTCTTTCTTCTTTCTTTCTTACTTCTTTCTTTCTTTCTTCTCTCTTTCTAACTACTCTCTTTCTAACTACTTTCTTACTTCTTTCTTAATTCTTTCTTACTTCCTTCTTACTTCTTTCTTACTTCTTTCTTACTTCTTTCTTACTTCTTTCTTAATTCTCTCTTCTTTCTTTCTTTCTTCTTTCTTACTTCTTTCTTTCTTCTTTCTTACTTCTTTCTTCTTTCTTACTTCTTTCTACCTTCTTTTTTCTTCTTTCTTACTTCTTTCTTACTTCTTTCTTACTTCTTTCTTACTTCTTTTTACTTCTTTCTTACTTCTTTCTTACTTCTTTCTAACTTCTTACTTCTTTCTTATTTCTTTCTAACTTCTTTCTTTCTTCTTTCTTTCTTCTTTCTTACTTCTCTCTTACTTCTTTCTTCTTTCTTTCTTACTTCTTTCTTACTTCTTTCTTACTTTTTTCTTACTTCTTTCTTACTTCTTTCTTACTTCTTTCTTACTTCTTTCATCTTTCTTTCTTACTTCTTTCTTACTTCTTTCTTATTTCTTTCTAACTTCTTTCTTACTTCTTTCTTACTTTTTCTTACTTCTTTCTAACTTCTTTCTTTCTTCTTTCTTTCTTCTTTCTTTCTTCTTTCTTTCTTACTTCTTTCTAACTTCTTTCTTACTTCTTTCTTACTTCTTACTTACTTCTTTCTTTCTTGCTTCTTTCTTACTTCTTTCTTTCTTACTTCTTTCTTACTTCTTTCTTACTTCTTTCTTACTTCTTTCTTCTTTCTTTCTTACTTCTTTCATTCTTTCTTCTCTCTTTCTTCTTTCTTTCTTACTTCTTTCTTACTTCTTTCTTTCTTCTTTCTTACTTCTTTCTTACTTCTTACTTACTTCTTTCTTTCTTCTTTCTTACTTCTTTCTTACTTCTTTCTTACTTCTTTCTTACTTCTTTCTTACTTCTTTCTTACTTCATTCTTCATTCCTTCTTACTTCTTTCTTACTTCTTTCTAACTACTTTCTTACTTCATTCTTCATTCCTTCTTACTTCTTTCTTACTTCTTTCTTACTACTTTCTTACTTCTTTCTTACTTCCTTCTTACTTCTTTCTAACATCTTTTTTCTTCTTTCTTTCTTCTTTCTTTCTTCTAACTTCTTTCTAACTTCTTTCTTACTTCTTTCTTACTTCTTACTTACTTCTTTCTTTCTTGCTTCTTTCTTTCTTCTTTCTTTCTTACTTCTTTCATTCTTTCTTCCCTCTTTCTTCTTTCTTTCTTTCTTTTTTCTTACTTCTTTCTTTCTTCTTTCTTACTTCTTTCTTACTTCTTTCTTACTTCTTTCTTTCTTCTTTCTTACTTCTTTCTTACTTCTTTCTAACTTCTTTTTTCTTCTTTCTTACTTCTTTCTTTCTTACTTATTACTTAATTCCTTTTACTTCTTTCTTACTTCTTTCTTACTTCTTTCTCCTTTCTTTCTACTTCTTTCTTACTTCTTTATTACTTCTTTCTTACTTCTTTCTAACTTCTTTCTTACTTCTTTCTTACTTCTTTCTAACTTCTTTCTTTCTATTTCTTTCTTCTTTCTTTCTTCTTTCTTTCTTACTGCTTTCTTACTTCTTTCTTACTTCTTTCTTACTTCTTTCTTTCTTACTTCTTTCTTAATTCTTTCTTACTTCTTTCTTACTTCTTTCTTACTTCTTTCTTACTTCTTTCTTTCTTCTTTCTTACTTCTTTCTTACTTCTTTCTTACTTCTTTCTTACTTCTTACTTCTTTCTAACTTCTTACTTCTTTCTTATTTCTTTCTAACTTCTTTCTTTCTTCTTTCTTTCTTCTTTCTTACTTCTTTCTTACTTCTTTCTTCTTTCTTTCTTACTTCTTTCTTACTTCTTTCTTACTTCTTTCTTACTTCTTTCTTAATTCTTTCTTACTTCTTTCATCTTTCTTTCTTACTTCTTTCTTACTTCTGTCTTACTTCTTTCTTTCTTACTTCTTTCTTACTTCTTTCTTACTTCTTTCTTCTTTCTTTCTTACTTCTTTCTTTCTTTCTTCTCTCTTTCTAACTACTCTCTTTCTAACTACTTTCTTACTTCTTTCTTAATTCTTTCTTACTTCCTTCTTACTTCTTTCTTACTTCTTTCTTACTTCTTTCTTACTTCTTTCTTAATTCTTTCTTCTTTCTTTCTTTCTTCTTTCTTACTTCTTTCTTTCTTCTTTCTTACTTCTTTCTTCTTTCTTACTTCTTTCTAACTTCTTTTTTCTTCTTTCTTACTTCTTTCTTACTTCTTTCTTACTTCTTTCTTACTTCTTTTTACTTCTTTCTTACTTCTTTCTTACTTCTTTCTTACTTCTTTCTAACTTCTTACTTCTTTCTTATTTCTTTCTAACTTCTTTCTTTCTTCTTTCTTTCTTCTTTCTTACTTCTCTCTTACTTCTTTCTTCTTTCTTTCTTACTTCTTTCTTACTTCTTTCTTACTTTTTTCTTACTTCTTTCTTACTTCTTTCTTACTTCTTTCTTACTTCTTTCATCTTTCTTTCTTACTTCTTTCTTACTTCTTTCTTACTTCTTTCTAACTTCTTTCTTACTTCTTTCTTACTTTTTCTTACTTCTAACTTCTTTCTTTCTTCTTTCTTTCTTCTTTCTTACTTCTTTCTTTCTTACTTCTTTCTTACTTCTTTCTTACTTCTTTCTTACTTCTTTCTTCTTTCTTTCTTACTTCTTTCATACTTTCTTCTCTCTTTCTTCTTTCTTTCTTACTTCTTTCTTACTTCTTTCTTTCTTCTTTCTTACTTCTTTCTTACTACTTACTTACTTCTTTCTTTCTTCTTTCTTACTTCTTTCTTACTTCTTTCTAACTTCTTTTTTCTTCTTTCTTACTTCTTTCTTACTTCTTTCTTTCTTACTTATTACTTAATCCTTTTAACTTCTTTCTTACTTCTTTCTTACTTCTTTCTCCTTTCTTTCTTACTTCTTTCTTACTTCTTTCTTACTTCTTTCTTACTTCTTTCTTACTTCTTTCTAACTTCTTTCTTACTTCTTTCTTACTTCTTTCTTACTTCTTTCTAACTTCTTTCTTTCTATTTCTTTCTTCTTTCTTTCTTCTTTCTTACTTCTTTCTTACTTCTTTCTTACTTCTTTCTTACCTCTTTCTTTCTTCTTTCTTACTTCTTTCTTACTTCTTTCTTACTTCTTACTTCTTTCTAACTTCTTACTTCTTTCTTATTTCTTTCTAACTTCTTTCTTTCTTCTTTCTTTCTTCTTTCTTGCTTCTTTCTTACTTCTTTCTTCTTTCTTTCTTACTTCTTTCTTACTTCTTTCTTACTTTTTTCTTACTTCTTTCTTACTTATTTCTTAATTCTTTCTTACTTCTTTCATTTTTCTTTCTTACTTCTTTCTTACTTCTTTCTTACCTCTTTCTAACTTCTTTCTTACTTCTTTCTTACTTCTTTCTTACTTCTTTCTTTCTTACTTCTTTCTTACTTCTTTCTTACTTCTTTCTTCTTTCTTTCTTACTTCTTTCTTTCTTTCTTCTCTCTTTCTAACTACTCTCTTTCTAACTACTTTCTTACTTCTTTCTTAATTCTTTCTTACTTCCTTCATACTTCTTTCTTACTTCTTTCTTACTTCTTTCTTACTTCTTTCTTACTTCTTTCTTACTTCTTTCTTACTTCTTTCTTAATTCTTTCTTACTTCTTTCATCTTTCTTTCTTACTTCTTTCTTACTTCTTTCTTACTTCTTTCTAACTTCTTTCTTACTTCTTTCTTACTTCTTTCTTACTTCTTTCTTTCTTACTTCTTTCTTACTTCTTTCTTACTTCTTTCTTCTTTCTTTCTTACTTCTTTCTTTCTTTCTTCTCTCTTTCTAACTACTCTCTTTCTAACTACTTTCTTACTTCTTTCTTAATTCTTTCTTACTTCCTTCTTACTTCTTTCTTACTTCTTTCTTACTTCTTTCTTACTTCTTTCTTAATTCTTTCTTCTTTCTTTCTTACTTCTTTCTTACTTCTTTCTTTCTTCTTTCTTACTTCTTTCTTACTTCTTTCTTACTTCTTTCTAACTTCTTTTTTCTTCTTTCTTACTTCTTTCTTACTTCTTTCTTACTTCTTTCTTACTTCTTTTTACTTCTTTCTTACTTCTTTCTTACTTCTTTCTTACTTCTTTCTAACTTCATACTTCTTTCTTATTTCTTTCTAACTTCTTTCTTTCTTCTTTCTTTCTTTTTTCTTACTTCTTTCTAACTACTTACTTCTTTCTTATTTCTTTCTAACTTCTTTCTTTCTTCTTTCTTCTTTCTTTCCTACTTCTTTCTTACTTCTTTCTAACTTCTTTCTTTCTTCTTTCTTACTTCTTTCTAACTACTTACTTCTTTCTTATTTCTTTCTAACTTCTTTCTTTCTTCTTTCTTCTTTCTTTCTTACTTCTTTCTTACTTCTTTCTAACTTCTTTCTTTCTTCTTTCTTTCTTACTTCTTTCTTACTTCTTTCTTACTTCTTTCTTACTTCTTTCTTTCTTACTTATTACTTAATTCTTTCTTATTTCTTTCTTACTTCTTTCTTACTTCTTTCTTCTTTCATTCTTACTTCTTTCTTCTTTCTTACTTCTTTCTTACTTCTTTCTTACTTCTTTCTTACTTCTTTCTTCTTTCTTTCTTACTTCTTTCTTTCTTCTGTCTTAATTCTTTCTTACTTCTTTCTTACTTCTTTCTTACTTCTTTCTTCATTCCTTCTTACTTCTTTCTTGCTTCTTTGTTACTTCTTTCTTACTTCTTTCTTACTTCTTTCTTTCTTCTTTCTTTCTTTCTTCTCTCTTTCTTCTTTCTTTCTTCTTTCTTTCTTCTTCCTTTCTTACTTCTATCTTACTTCTTTCTTACTTCTTTCTTACTTCTTTCTTACTTGTTTCATACTTCTTCCTTACTTCTTTCTAACTTCTTTCTTACTTATTTCTTACTTCTTTCTTACTTCTTTCTTCTTTCTTTCTTTCTTCTTTCTTACTTCTTTCTTCTTTCTTACTTCTTTCTTACTTCTTTCTTACTTCTTTATAACTTCTTTTTTCTTCTTTCTTTCTTCTTTCTTCTTTCTTTCTTACTTCTTTCTTACTTCTTTCTTACTTTCTTCTTACTTCTTTCTTACTTCTTTCTTACTTCTTTCTTACTTCTTTCTTACTTCTTTCTTACTTCTTTCTTAATTCTTTCTTCTTTCTTTCTTTCTTCTTTCTTACTTCTTTCTTTCTTCTTTCTTACTTCTTTCTTACTTCTTTCTAACTTCTTTTTTCTTCTTTCTTACTTCTTTCTTACTTCTTTCTTACTTCTTTTTACTTCTTTCTTACTTCTTTCTTTCTTCTTTCTTTCTTCTTTCTTACTTCTTTCTTACTTCTTTCTTCTTTCTTTCTTACTTCTTTCTTACTTCTTTCTTACTTTTTTCTTACTTCTTTCTTACTTCTTTCTTACTTCTTTCTTACTTCTTTCAACTTTCTTTCTTCTTTCTTACTTCTTTCTTAATTCTTTCTTACTGCTTTCTAACTTCTTTCTTACTTCTTTCTTACTTCTTTCATCTTTCTTTCATACTTCTTTCTTTCTTCTTTCTTTCTTCTTTCTTCCTTCTTTCTTTCTGAATTTTTTCTTACTTCTTTCTTAATTCTTTCTTTCTTACTTATTACTTAATTCTTTCTTACTTCTCTCTTACTTCTTTCTTACTTCTTTCTTCTTTCTTTCTTACTTCTTTCTTTCTTCTTTCCTACTTCTTTCTTACTTCTTTCTTACTTCTTTCTTACTTCTTTCTTCTTTCTTTCTTACTTCTTTCTTCATTCCTTCTTACTTCTTTCTTACTTCTTTCTTACTTCTTTCTTACTTCTTTCTTACTTCTTTCTTCTTTCTTTCCTCTCTCTTTCTTTTTTCTTTCTTCTTTCTTTCTTCTTTCTTTCTTACTTCTTTCTTACTTCTTTCTTACTTCTTTCTTACTTCTTTATTTCTTACTTCTTTCATACTTCCTTCTTACTTCTTTCTAACTTCTTTCTTACTTCTTTCTTACTTCTATCTTACTTCTTTCTTACTTCTTTCTTACTTCTTTCTTTCTTACTTCTTTCTTACTTCTTTCTAACTTCTTTCTTACTTCTTTCTTACTTCTTTCTTACTTCTTTCTTCTTTCTTTCTTTCTTCTTTCTTACTTCTTTCTTTCTTCTTTCTTACTTCTTTCTTACTTCTTTCTTACTTCTTTCTTACTTCTTTCTAACTTCTTTTTTCTTCTTTCTTTCTTCTTTCTTTCTTCTTTCTTTCTTACTTCTTTCTTACTCCTTTCTTACTTCTTTCTTTCTTACTTATTACTTCTTTCTTACTTCTTTCTAACATCTTTTTTCTTCTTTCTTTCTTCTTTCTTTCTTACTTCTTTCTTACTTCTTTCTAACTACTTTCTTACTTATTTCTTAATTCTTTCTTACTTCCTTCTTACTTCTTTCTTACTTCTTTCTTACTTCTTTCTTACTTCTTTCTTAATTCTTTCTTCTTTCTTTATTTCTTCTTTCTTACTTCTTTCTTTCTTCTTTATTACTTCTTTCTTACTTCTTTCTTACTTCTTTCTAACTTCTTTTTTCTTCTTTCTTACTTCTTTCTTACTTCTTTATTACTTCTTTCTTACTTCTTTTTACTTCTTTCTTACTTCTTTCTTACTTCTTTCTAACTTCTTTCTTCTTTCTTATTTCTTTCTAACTTCTTTCTTTCTTCTTTCTTTCTTCTTTCTTACTTCTTTCTTACTTCTTTCTTACTTTTTTCTTACTTCTTTCTTACTTCTTTCTTACTTCTTTCTTACTTCTTTCGTCTTTCTTTCATACTTCTTTCTTACTTCTTTCTTACTTCTTTCTTACTTCTTTCTTTCGTACTTCATTCATACTTCCTTCTTACTTCCTTCTAACTTCTTTCTTACTTCTTTCTTACTTCTTTCTTAATTCTTTCTTCTTTCTTTCGTTCTTCTTTCTTACTTCTTTCTTTCTTCTTTCTTACTTTTTTCTTACTTCTTTCTTCATTCCTTCTTACTTCTTTCTTGCTTCTTTGTTACTTCTTTCTTAATTCTTTCTTACTTCTTTCTTTCTTCTTTCTTTCTTTCTTCTCTCTTTCTTCTTTCTTTCTTCTTTCTTTCTTCTTCCTTTCTTCACTTCTATCTTACTTCTATCTTACTTCTTTCTTACTTCTTTCTTTCTTACTTCTTTCATACTTCTTCCTTACTTCTTTCTTACTTCTTTCTTACTTCTTTCTTACTTCTTTCTAACTTCTTTCTTCTTTCTTATTTCTTTCTAACTTCTTTCTTTCTTCTTTCTTTCTTCTTTCTTACTTCTTTCTTACTTCTTTCTTCCTTACTTCTTACTTCTTTCTTACTTTTTTCTTACTTCTTTCTTACTTCTTTCTTACTTCTTTCTTACTTCTTTCATCTTTCTTTCATACTTCTTTCTTACTTCTTTCTTACTTCTTTCTTTCTTACTTCTTTCATACTTCCTTCTTACTTCTTTCTAACTTCTTTCTTACTTCTTTCTTACTTCTTTCTTAATTCTTTCTTCTTTCTTTCTTTCTTCTTTCTTACTTCTTTCTTTCTTCTTTCTTACTTCTTTCTTACTTCTTTCTTCATTCCTTCTTACTTCTTTCTTGCTTCTTTGTTACTTCTTTCTTAATTCTTTCTTACTTCTTTCTTACTTCTTTCTTTCTTTCTTCTCTCTTTCTTCTTTCTTTCTTCTTTCTTTCTTCTTTCTTACTTCTTTCTAACTACTTACTTCTTTCTTATTTCTTTCTAACTTCTTTCTTTCTTCTTTCTTCTTTCTTTCTTACTTCTTTCTTACTTCTTTCTAACTTCTTTCTTTCTTCTTTCTTTCTTCTTTCTTACTTCTTTCTAACTACTTACTTCTTTCTTATTTCTTTCTAACTTCTTTCTTTCTTCTTTCTTTCTTACTTCTTTCTTACTTCTTTCTTACTTCTTTCTTACTTCTTTCTTTCTTACTTATTACTTAATTCTTTCTTACTTCTTTCTTTCTTCTTTCTTACTTCTTTCTTACTTCTTTTTACTTCTTTCTTACTTCTTTCTTACTTCTTACTTCTTTCTAACTTCTTTCTTCTTTCTTATTTCTTTCTAACTTCTTTCTTTCTTCTTTCTTTCTTCTTTCTTACTTCTTTCTTACTTCTTTCTTACTTTTTTCTTACTTCTTTCTTACTTCTTTCTTACTTCTTTCTTACTTCTTTCATCTTTCTTTCATACTTCTTTCTTACTTCTTTCTTACTTCTTTCTTACTTCTTTCTTTCTTACTTCATTCATACTTCCTTCTTACTTCTTTCTAACTTCTTTTTACTTCTTTCTTACTTCTTTCTTAATTCTTTCTTCTTTCTTTCTTTCTTCTTTCTTACTTCTCTCTTTCTTCTTTATTACTTTTTTCTTACTTCTTTCTTCATTCCTTCTTACTTCTTTCTTGCTTCTTTGTTACTTCTTTCTTAATTCTTTCTTACTTCTTTCTTTCTTCTTTCTTTCTTTCTTCTCTCTTTCTTCTTTCTTTCTTCTTTCTTTCTTCTTCCTTTCTTCACTTCTATCTTACTTCTGTCTTACTTCTTTCTTACTTCTTTCTTTCTTACTTCTTTCATACTTCTTCCTTACTTCTTTCTTACTTCTTTCTTCATTCCTTCTTACTTCTTTCTTGCTTCTTTGTTACTTCTTTCTTAATTCTTTCTTACTTCTTTCTTACTTCTTTCTTTCTTTCTTTCTTCTCTCTTTCTTCTTTCTTTCTTCTTTCTTTCTTCTTTCTTACTTCTTTCTAACTACTTACTTCTTTCTTATTTCTTTCTAACTTCTTTCTTTCTTCTTTCTTCTTTCTTTCTTACTTCTTTCTTACTTCTTTCTAACTTCTTTCTTTCTTCTTTCTTTCTTCTTTCTTACTTCTTTCTAACTACTTACTTCTTTCTTATTTCTTTCTAACTTCTTTCTTTCTTCTTTCTTTCTTACTTCTTTCTTACTTCTTTCTAACTTCTTTCTTTCTTCTTTCTTTCTTAATTCTTTCTTACTTCTTTCTTACTTCTTTCTTACTTCTTTCTTCTTTCATTCTTACTTCTTTCTTTCTTCTTTCTTACTTCTTTCTTACTTCTTTTTACTTCTTTCTTACTTCTTTCTTACTTCTTTCTTACTTCTTTCTAACTTCTTTCTTTCTATTTCTTTCTTCTTTCTTTCTTCTTTCTTACTTCTTTCTTACTACTTTCTTACTTCTTTCTTACTTCATTCTTTCTTACTTCTTTCTTAATTCTTTCTTACTTCTTTCTTACTTCTTTCTTACTTCTTTCTTACTTCTTTCTTTCTTCTTTCTTACTTCTTTCTTACTTCTTTCTTACTTCTTTCTTACTTCTTACTTCTTTCTAACTTCTTACTTCTTTCTTATTTCTTTCTAACTTCTTTCTTTCTTCTTTCTTTCTTCTTTCTTGCTTCTTTCTTACTTCTTTCTTCTTTCTTTCTTACTTCTTTCTTACTTCTTTCTTACTTTTTTCTTACTTCTTTCTTACTTCTTTCTTAATTCTTTCTTACTTCCTTCATACTTCTTTCTTACTTCTTTCTTACTTCTTTCTTACTTCTTTCTTACTTCTTTGTTACTTCTTTCTTACTTCTTTCTTAATTCTTTCTTACTTCTTTCATCTTTCTTTCTTACTTCTTTCTTACTTGTTTCTTACTTCTTTCTAACTTCTTTCTTACTTCTTTCTTACTTCTTTCTTACTTCTTTCTTTCTTACTTCTTTCTTACTTCTTTCTTACTTCTTTCTTCTTTCTTTCTTTCTTCTCTCTTTCTAACTACTCTCTTTCTAACTACTTTCTTACTTCTTTCTTAATTCTTTCTTACTTCCTTCTTACTTCTTTCTTACTTCTTTCTTACTTCTTTCTTACTTCTTTCTAACTTCTTTTTTCTTCTTTCTTACTTCTTTCTTACTTCTTTCTTACTTCTTTCTTACTTCTTTTTACTTCTTTCTTACTTCTTTCTTACTTCTTTCTTATTTCTTTCTAACTTCATACTTCTTTCTTATTTCTTTCTAACTTCTTTCTTTCTTCTTTCTTTCTTCTTTCTTACTTCTTTCTAACTACTTACTTCTTTCTTATTTCTTTCTAACTTCTTTCTTTCTTCTTTCTTCTTTCTTTCCTACTTCTTTCTTACTTCTTTCTAACTTCTTTCTTTCTTCTTTCTTACTTCTTTCTAACTACTTACTTCTTTCTTATTTCTTTCTAACTTCTTTCTTTCTTCTTTCTTCTTTCTTTCTTACTTCTTTCTTACTTCTTTCTAACTTCTTTCTTTCTTCTTTATTTCTTACTTCTTTCTTACTTCTTTCTTACTTCTTTCTTACTTCTTTCTTTCTTACTTATTACTTAATTCTTTCTTATTTCTTTCTTACTTCTTTCTTACTTCTTTCTTCTTTCATTCTTACTTCTTTCTTCTTTCTTACTTCTTTCTTACTTCTTTCTTACTTTTTCTTACTTCTTTCTTCTTTCTTTCTTACTTCTTTCTTTCTTCTGTCTTAATTCTTTCTTACTTCTTTCTTACTTCTTTCTTACTTCTTTCTTCATTCCTTCTTACTTCTTTCTTGCTTCTTTGTTACTTCTTTCTTACTTCTTTCTTACTTCTTTCTTTCTTCTTCCTTTCTTTCTTCTCTCTTTCTTCTTTCTTTCTTCTTTCTTTCTTCTTCCTTTCTTACTTCTATCTTACTTCTTTCTTACTACTTTCTTACTTCTTTCTTCTTTCTTTCTTTCTTCTTTCTTACTTCTTTCTTCTTTCTTACTTCTTTCTTACTTCTTTCTTACTTCTTTCCTCTTTCTTTCTTTCTTCTTTCTTACTTCTTTCTTCTTTCTTACTTCTTTCTTACTTCTTTCTTACTTCTTCTTACTTCTTTCTTACTTCTTTCTTACTTCTTTCTTACTTCTTTCTTAATTCTTTCTTCTTTCTTTCTTTCTTCTTTCTTACTTCTTTCTTTCTTCTTTCTTACTTCTTTCTTACTTCTTTCTAACTTCTTTTTTCTTCTTTCTTACTTCTTTCTTACTTCTTTCTTACTTCTTTCTTACTTCTTTCTTACTTCTTTCTTACTTCTTTTTACTTCTTTCTTACTTCTTTCTTTCTTCTTTCTTTCTTCTTTCTTACTTCTTTCTTACTTCTTTCTTCTTTCTTTCTTACTTCTTTCTTACTTCTTTCTTACTTTTTTCTTACTTCTTTCTTACTTCTTTCTTACTTCTTTCTTACTTCTTTCAACTTTCTTTCTTCTTTCTTACTTCTTTCTTAATTCTTTCTTACTGCTTTCTAACTTCTTTCTTACTTCTTTCTTACTTCTTTCATCTTTCTTTCATACTTCTTTCTTTCTTCTTTCTTTCTTCTTTCTTCCTTCTTTCTTTCTGAATTTTTTCTTACTTCTTTCTTAATTCTTTCTTTCTTACTTATTACTTAATTCTTTCTTACTTCTCTCTTACTTCTTTCTTACTTCTTTCTTCTTTCTTTCTTACTTCTTTCTTTCTTCTTTCCTACTTCTTTCTTACTTCTTTCTTACTTCTTTCTTCTTTCTTTCTTACTTCTTTCTTCAGTCCTTCTTACTTCTTTCTTACTTCTTTCTTACTTCTTTCTTACTTCTTTCTTACTTCCTTCTTACTTCTTTCTAACATCTTTTTTCTTCTTTCTTTCTTCTTTCTTTCTTCTAACTTCTTTCTAACTTCTTTCTTACTTCTTTCTTACTTCTTACTTACTTCTTTCTTTCTTGCTTCTTTCTTTCTTCTTTCTTTCTTACTTCTTTCATTCTTTCTTCCCTCTTTCTTCTTTCTTTCTTTCTTTTTTCTTACTTCTTTCTTTCTTCTTTCTTACTTCTTTCTTACTTCTTTCTTACTTCTTTCTTTCTTCTTTCTTACTTCTTTCTTACTTATTACTTAATTCCTTTTTACTTCTTTCTTACTTCTTTCTTACTTCTTTCTCCTTTCTTTCTTACTTCTTTCTTACTTCTTTATTACTTCTTTCTTACTTCTTTCTAACTTCTTTCTTACTTCTTTCTTACTTCTTTCTAACTTCTTTCTTTCTATTTCTTTCTTCTTTCTTTCTTCTTTCTTTCTTACTGCTTTCTTACTTCTTTCTTACTTCTTTCTTACTTCTTTCTTTCTTACTTCTTTCTTAATTCTTTCTTACTTCTTTCTTACTTCTTTCTTACTTCTTTCTTACTTCTTTCTTTCTTCTTTCTTACTTCTTTCTTACTTCTTTCTTACTTCTTTCTTACTTCTTACTTCTTTCTAACTTCTTACTTCTTTCTTATTTCTTTCTAACTTCTTTCTTTCTTCTTTCTTTCTTCTTTCTTACTTCTTTCTTACTTCTTTCTTCTTTCTTTCTTCTTTCTTACTTCTTTCTTACTTCTTTCTTACTTCTTTCTTAATTCTTTCTTACTTCTTTCATCTTTCTTTCTTACTTCTTTCTTACTTCTTTCTTACTTCTTTCTTTCTTACTTCTTTCTTACTTCTTTCTTACTTCTTTCTTCTTTCTTTCTTACTTCTTTCTTTCTTTCTTCTCTCTTTCTAACTACTCTCTTTCTAACTACTTTCTTACTTCTTTCTTAATTCTTTCTTACTTCCTTCTTACTTCTTTCTTACTTCTTTCTTACTTCTTTCTTACTTCTTTCTTAATTCTTTCTTCTTTCTTTCTTTCTTCTTTCTTACTTCTTTCTTTCTTCTTTCTTACTTCTTTCTTCTTTCTTACTTCTTTCTAACTTCTTTTTTCTTCTTTCTTACTTCTTTCTTACTTCTTTCTTACTTCTTTTTACTTCTTTCTTACTTCTTTCTTACTTCTTTCTTACTTCTTTCTAACTTCTTACTTCTTTCTTATTTCTTTCTAACTTCTTTCTTTCTTCTTTCTTTCTTCTTTCTTACTTCTCTCTTACTTCTTTCTTCTTTCTTTCTTACTTCTTTCTTACTTCTTTCTTACTTTTTTCTTACTTCTTTCTTACTTCTTTCTTACTTCTTTCTTACTTCTTTCATCTTTCTTTCTTACTTCTTTCTTACTTCTTTCTTACTTCTTTCTAACTTCTTTCTTACTTCTTTCTTACTTTTTCTTACTTCTTTCTAACTTCTTTCTTTCTTCTTTCTTTCTTCTTTCATTCTTCTTTCTTTCTTACTTCTTTCTAACTTCTTTCTTACTTCTTTCTTACTTCTTACTTACTTCTTTCTTTCTTGCTTCTTTCTTACTTCTTTCTTTCTTACTTCTTTCTTACTTCTTTCTTACTTCTTTCTTACTTCTTTCTTCTTTCTTTCTTACTTCTTTCATTCTTTCTTCTCTCTTTCTTCTTTCTTTCTTACTTCTTTCTTACTTCTTTCTTTCTTCTTTCTTACTTCTTTCTTACTTCTTACTTACTTCTTTCTTTCTTCTTTCTTACTTCTTTCTTACTTCTTTCTAACTTCTTTTTCTTCTTTCTTACTTCTTTCTTACTTCTTTCTTTCTTACTTATTACTTAATCCTTTTAACTTCTTTCTTACTTCTTTCTTACTTCTTTCTCCTTTCTTTCTTACTTCTTTCTTACTTCTTTCTTACTTCTTTCTTACTTCTTTCTTACTTCTTTCTAACTTCTTTCTTACTTCTTTCTTACTTCTTTCTTACTTCTTTCTAACTTCTTTCTTTCTATTTCTTTCTTCTTTCTTTCTTCTTTCTTACTTCTTTCTTACTTCTTTCTTACTTCTCTCTTACTTCTTTCTTTCTTACTTCTTTCTTACTTCTTTCTTACTTCTTTCTTTCTTCTTTCTTACTTCTTTCTTACTTCTTTCTTACTTCTTTCTTACTTCTTACTTCTTTCTAACTTCTTACTTCTTTCTTATTTCTTTCTAACTTCTTTCTTTCTTCTTTCTTTCTTCTTTCTTGCTTCTTTCTTACTTCTTTCTTCTTTCTTTCTTACTTCTTTCTTACTTCTTTCTTACTTTTTTCTTACTTCTTTCTTACTTCTTTCTTAATTCTTTCTTACTTCTTTCTTACTTCTTTCTAACTTCTTTCTTACTTCTTTCTTACTTCTTTCTTACTTCTTTCTTTCTTACTTCTTTCTTACTTCTTTCTTACTTCTTTCTTCTTTCTTTCTTACTTCTTTCTTTCTTTCTTCTCTCTTTCTAACTACTCTCTTTCTAACTACTTTCTTACTTCTTTCTTAATTCTTTCTTACTTCCTTCTTACTTCTTTCTTACTTCTTTCTTACTTCTTTCTTACTTCTTTCTTACTTCTTTCTTCTTTCTTTCTTACTTCTTTCTTTCTTTCTTCTCTCTTTCTAACTACTCTCTTTCTAACTACTTTCTTACTTCTTTCTTAATTCTTTCTTACTTCCTTCTTACTTCTTTCTTACTTCTTTCTTACTTCTTTCTTACTTCTTTTTTAATTCTTTCTTCTTTCTTTCTTTCTTCTTTCTTACTTCTTTCTTTCTTCTTTCTTACTTCTTTCTTACTTCTTTCTTACTTCTTTCTAACTTCTTTTTTCTTCTTTCTTACTTCTTTCTTACTTCTTTCTTACTTTTTTCTTACTTCTTTTTACTTCTTTCTTACTTCTTTCTTACTTCTTTCTTACTTCTTTCTAACTTCATACTTCTTTCTTATTTCTTTCTAACTTCTTTCTTTCTTCTTTCTTTCTTCTTTCTTACTTCTTTCTAACTACTTACTTCTTTCTTATTTCTTTCTAACTTCTTTCTTTCTTCTTTCTTCTTTCTTTCCTACTTCTTTCTTACTTCTTTCTAACTTCTTTCTTTCTTCTTTCTTACTTCTTTCTAACTACTTACTTCTTTCTTATTTCTTTCTAACTTCTTTCTTTCTTCTTTCTTCTTTCTTTCTTACTTCTTTCTTACTTCTTTCTAACTTCTTTCTTTCTTCTTTCTTTCTTACTTCTTTCTTACTTCTTTCTTACTTCTTTCTTACTTCTTTCTTTCTTACTTATTACTTAATTCTTTCTTACTTCTTTCTTACTTCTTTCTTACTTCTTTCTTCTTTCATTCTTACTTCTTTCTTCTTTCTTACTTCTTTCTTACTTCTTTCTTACTTCTTTCTTACTTCTTTCTTACTTCTTTCTTCTTTCTTTCTTACTTCTTTCTTTCTTCTGTCTTAATTCTTTCTTACTTCTTTCTTACTTCTTTCTTACTTCTTTCTTCATTCCTTCTTACTTCTTTCTTGCTTCTTTGTTACTTCTTTCTTACTTCTTTCTTACTTCTTTCTTTCTTCTTTCTTTCTTTCTTCCCTCTTTCTTCTTTCTTTCTTCTTTCTTTCTTCTTCCTTTCTTACTTCTATCTTACTTCTTTCTTACTTCTTTCTTACTTCTTTCTTTCTTACTTGTTTCATACTTCTTCCTTACTTCTTTCTAACTTCTTTCTTACTTCTTTATAACTTCTTTCTTCTTTCTTTCTTTCTTCTTTCTTACTTCTTTTTTCTTTCTTACTTCTTTCTTACTTCTTTCTTACTTCTTTATAACTTCTTTTTTCTTCTTTCTTTCTTCTTTCTTCTTTCTTTCTTACTTCTTTCTTACTTCTTTCTTACTTTCTTCTTACTTCTTTCTTACTTCTTTCTTACTTCTTTCTTACTTCTTTCTTAATTCTTTCTTCTTTCTTTCTTTCTTCTTT